>NC_142930.1:123556061-123618561 GCF_046866305.1 Octopus bimaculoides | reverse complement strand
GGCGCCTGTTCAAGGCAAACAATTCCAGTTACAATATACAGATATAGACACACACAGGCGCACATAAACACACGGAGACAAACATGAGTAGACTGTTAGATAGATAGATAGATAGAAAGATAGATAGATAGATAGATAGATATAGATATATACATACATATATGCATGATTACATATACTACAATCATATATGCATACATACATACATACACACGCACACGCATATACTCTTTTACTTGTTTCAGTTATTTGACTGCGGCAATGCTGGAGCACCGCCTTTTAGTCCAACAAATCAGCCTCAGGGCTCACTCTTTGTAAGCCAAGTATTTATTCTATCGGTCACTTCCGCCGAACCGTTAGGTTACGGGAACGCAAACTCGCCAACATCGGTTGTCAAGCGATGGTGGAGGACAAACACAACCACACAAACACATACATGCATACATATATACATAAATATATATGTACATATATACATACATACATACATACATATATGATGTGGCTGGAAAGCAAGCTTCAGTCTTGCACCGAAGGTTTACAGGAATTTTTAAAGAATACTTTTCGATACATTTTTTTCTACTTTTATTTGTTTCAGACATTTGATCGCGGTCATGCTGGAGTACCGCCTTTAGTCGAACCAAATCGACCCCAAGATTCGCCGAAGGTGCCACACTTGCCCAAGGTGCCACACACTGGGACTGAACCCGGAAATATGTGGTTGGGAAGCAAGCTTCTTACCACTCAGTCACTCCTGCGCCTAAAATTTATAGGAATTAAAAAAAATTACCTTTCGATATATCTATATATATAAATCTGAGAATGTGTATGTGTGTGTGTGTGTGTGTGTGTGTGTGTGTGTGTGTGTGTGTATGTCTGTGTGTGGCTGTACTTCCAACATCGCTTGACAACCGATGTTGCTGTGTTTACGTCGCCGTAACTTAGCCGTTAGGCAACACACACTGATAGAATAAGTACTAGGTTTACAAAGAATAATTCCTGGTGTCGATTTCTTCGACTAAAAGGAGTGCTCTAGCATGGCCGCAACCACATGACCAAAACAGTTAAAACAATAATAAACTGTCATATTAACCCCGCGCAACGCCGGGTATCTCTGCTATATACATATATTTATATAAACATATATATAAATATATATACACACATATATACGTATACATACACACACACACAATATTCATATACGCCCATGCACCCACATTACACATTGTACATATAGTGGCGTTACAAATGTGACCTAGGTCTAAGAAAATAGTAGATCCCTATTTTATACTCTCAGAGTTGTTTTACATTTATAATGATGCCCTACACTGCATTTAATGGACAACCTGAAATTGAAAGCAGTTATAACTGCATAAATATTTAAGAGAGAAGTATTGAACGGCAATTAATGATATTAAAATGTTACTGAAAATATTAGTTTTTGTATTTTGAATAAACTAACGGCTGCAAATCGAGTAATCGTGTAATTCAATCGTTTATCTTCTCGAAGAAAGAAGAAAAGAAAAGAAATTAAAGAACAATATGATAAATCGAAAATGTCCTTTAGTTAACACGTATACAAATTTCAATTGATCGATGTCTATACAATAGCATTCTGATTAGAGAAAATTGTCTTGTTGTTTTATCGTGCTTATTCAAGATTTTGGTTTGCAATTTATACCGTACTTAAATGCAACTTTTTCCATTTATCAGACTGATTGCTTGGAAACGGGTGAAATGTATCTTAATTTCAACTTAATTTCAACCATAATCTTTTCTTTTCTACTCTAGGCACAAGGCTCGAGATTTTAGGGGAGGGGGCAGTCGATTAGATCGACCCCAGTGCACAGTTGGTACTTAATATATCGACCCTGAAAGGATGAAAGGCAAAGTCGACCTCGGCGGAATTTGAACTCAGAACGTAAAGACAGACGAAATACCGCTAAGTATTCTTTTCTATTCTAGGCACAAGGCCCGAAGTTATTGGGGAGGGAGCCAGTCGATTAGATCGACCCAAGTACGTAACTGGTACTTAATATATCGACCCCGAAAGGATGAAAGGCAAAGTCGACCTCGGCGGAATTTGAACTCAGAATGTAAAGACAGACGAAATACCGCTAAATGTTTCGCCCGGCGTGCTAACGTTTCTGCCAGCTCGCTGCCTTTAATTTGAACAATAATCGCTTTATGAAATGGAGGAAATTTTTCTAAGTTCAGCCCGAATTAAAAGAAATACGGCATAGCTCTGTGTCTCCTACATTACAAACTATTGTTGAAAGTAATGAAAGTAATGAAGCCTTTTTAAGTTTACGCAAATAAAACTTAAAAAGTTCATTTTCAGCTTATTTTCTTTATACTTGTTACTCGTGTTAAGAGCCATTTTACTCACAAAACTGTCCTGCTGATGTGAATATCTCTGAAAATCAAAGTAAAGCAGGATAACTATGGACAACGTTTTCGAAACCTCCAGATTTACAATTTACAATTATGCCAATTATAATTGTGCATTTTGTTTTGTGAGTAAATACTTAACTGATAATCTGGATAAGCTTCGATTTCCAGAACAGAAAAAAAGAACATCAGCCAACTGATTCGCACGTTACAAATACAGTCTGTAAGCGCTGGATTAAAGCTATGTATGACTTTTCTCAAGTTTAAAATGTAAGATTGTTTTTGCTATCTACAATCCAAAGATTGAGCTTTGTATCTTCGTTAGAAACCAGCTCGTTCCTCAGAGGAAGAATTTAAATAATTAAAAACATCCATCCATTCATACAATCCTCCTCCCCACACGCAAACAGATACACATACTCTTTAATTCTTTTACATGCTTCAGCCCTAAGGCTATGGTCATGCTGGAGCACCGCCAGAGTAATCACCCCTTCAATGGCCAAATTTAAGTAATTGGCTTTTGGTCAAGGAAAGATTTCGACATTTCTGAGTTTTCTGCTTTGATATTGGTTCATCTGTGACCTTGGATAGCAGGAAGTCAAGTTGTTTCTTGAAAAAAATTTGCCCCTACTCCATGAAAATATCTCAGGTGTTTTGATAAGGCGCTAAATAACTGGGCGCTTGAATCCCAAGTAATTACAGTACATGGTCCTCAATCTTCACGGGATAACTGAGACCTTTGGAACAGCACAGAGATGTCCAATTCGGGGTCTGGTATAGCTCTTGATATCAAAGTTTGGAGCCAGCCCCTCCAGGATCTTCCACACATATATCACCGTATACCTCTCCCGTCTTCGCTCTAAGGAGTAGAGTCGTAGCTCTTTCAGTCTCTCTCAGTGGCTCAGCCGATCCATTGATGCAATCTTGCTGGTGTAACACCACTGAACTGCTTCAAGTTCTGCTATTAAGTTGACACTGTAGGATAACTACAGTAGCCCAGACGGCTGAGTATAAATGCCCTCCATAGAACCAGCATAGTTTCCTAGTCCCTTGATCTGAAGGTTCACAGAATCCATCCGGCCATTCGCCTGCAAGCTACCATCAGCTTGGTGATATGCATGTGAGACGGTGCGTCGTTGATCTTCTCAATTCCCAGATCACTCACTGTACTCTGGGATTGCCGCTCCTTTTGGTCCAAAGTATCGCTGTCGTGGCTTCTGAGCACCAGCTCGTTCCTGATAGGAAGAATTTAAATAGTTACGAACATAGACAAGAACATCCCTCCATCCATCCATCCATTCATCCATCCATTCATCCATCTATCCACCTTAGCTCCCCCCCCACACAAACACACATACACACTTTCCTTCCTCTTGTAGTGGAGGATTTAGAATTTACCTGCAATAAATTGCATGTTGTTTTTTCAGCCCATTTATATATGACATGCAAGTAATTCTGTAGAAGATTAGCTTCAGAGGGTCCCCTGACAACTTGTACTACCTTTGTGTCGTCAGTATAGCTAGTAAGTGTGGCTGTCCGTGTAAATGGTGGCATATCTGAAAGAGCCACCATGAACAGCAGTGGCCCCTAATAATTTCCCCAATACATTTCCCAGCAGCGGCCCCAATATATTTCTATTAATGTCCCCTTGAAGAGGGCTTTATTGGCTGCCAAAGCCTATATTCTGATTTTTAAGAGGTCATACAGCCACTCTCCCAGTTTTCTGGCTATGCAGGATCTCTGTAGCTTGTGACATATCAACCCATGATCAACCTTATCAACGGTGTTTGCAAAATCGAGATGTATCGCATCCATGTTTGAGCGATTCATTATTTCAACATGTGTGTGTTTGTGTGTGTCCGTCTGTGAATGTTTGTATGTCTGTATACTGGTAATGTCCATATTTTTTACATAAAAATTTTACAAGATAATTTTATCATTTAAAGAGTAATTAAATGCCTGTGTTAATGAATAACGAGAACGAGGCAGCTGTTTTATTTTAATTTCCTTTCATTATAGTATTGTTATCAAACAGGTGGCGGTTGACAATAAAATCTAAAACTCCAGTCTAGCAAAGACTATTTCAAACACACACACACACACACACACACACACACACACACACACACACACACACACACACACACACACACACAGCACGCTGGCACACGCAAATATACACACATACACATGCACGCACATAAATACACCCATATGATAGACAAAGAGATCTTACTCCCCTCTCAACTTAACTCACTTAGATATAACAAGTATTTCCAGTTTCACTGAGTCTCCACATACATCTGTTGCCTTTACCAGGCCATTACATTTTCCTCCATATCTCTCATTGTATTAAACACATAGATTTTACACCACCTAATTTAAATTTCATTGTTCTCATGGACTTATTGTTCAGAACTGTTCTTGGCCCTCTCAGCCCTGCCATATTAATGCTTATGGTACACATGTTAAATTTTATTACAACAGTTTCATCACTCCTAAGCATCTGCAAAACTCTTAATATTTATATTTTCTGAATCTCCAAGACGTGACGACTTTACGTATGCAATGGCATCAGCGTCATTGGATACATGGGGTCGTTCAACCACTGTAATCACTCCACATCCGTATACAACGCATCGTCCTTACTTGGCACTGGATTGAGAGGATTGGGAGCAGCTGTTTTGCCGCTGGTAATTTGGCACGGCTGACTGTGGGCCTGTTTTGGCGACAGTATGTTTTGGCGACAGTATGTTTTGGCAATGGAGGCAAGCACATACAGGAAAGGGGTTAAGTCGATTAGATCGACCTCAGTAATTAAATGGTACTTAATTTATCGACCTCAAAAGGATGAAAGGCAAAGTCGACTTCGACGGACTTTGAATTCAGAACGTAAAGACGGCCGAAATGCCTGGTGTGCAAGATCTTAATATAATAGGTGCTTCTTTATGGTGCCGAGCCGGCAGAATCGTTAGCATGCCGGACAAAGTGCTTAGTGGCATTTCGTTCGTGTTTATATTCTGAGTTTCAATTCTGCCGAAATCGTATTTACCTTCCATCCTTTCGGGGTTAATAGAATATGCACCAGTTGAAAACTGGTGTCGATATAATCACCCGCTTCACCGAAATTTCTGGCCTTGTGCCAAAAGTTAAAACCAATATATTAGGTGCTACTAAGGCGTTGAGATGGCAGAATAATTATCACGCCGGACAAAATACTTTTCAACATTTTATCCGTTTTCACGTTCTGAGTGCAAATTCCTCTGCCTTTCATCCCTTCGGTGTCGATAAAATAAGGATAAGTTGAACACTGGGTGTCGATGTAATAGACTTATCCCTTCCTTCAAAAGTTCCGGCCTTGTGCCTGTAGTAGAAAGGCATATATTAAGTGCTTCTAATCTATAGACAAGTGACAGATATACTCTTTTACGTTTTACTTGTTTCAGTTATTTGACTGTGGCCATGCTGGAGCAAATCGACCCCAGGACTTATTCTTTGGATGCCTAGTACTTATTCTATCGGTCTCTTTGGCCGAACCACTAGGTTACGGGGGCGTAAACACACCACCATCGGTTGTCAAGCGATGTTGGCGGGGGGGGGGACACACAAACATATACACACACATACATATATATATATATATATATATATATACATATATACGACAGGCTTCTTTTCAGTTTCCGTCTACCAAATCCACTCACAAGGCTTTGGTCGGCCTGAGGCTATAGTAGAAGACACTTGCCCAAGGTGCCACGCAGTGGGAATGAACCCGGAACCATGTGGTTGGTAAGCAAGCTACTTACTACATAGCCACTCCTGCACCTAAAGACAAAATATATAGTTAGACATATAGACTGAGAAATAGATATAGAAAGGGAACTTGAGACTATGAACCAGATTTCTTATATGAAAGTACACATGTAGACACAGACAAATATATAGACAGCCTGACTGGGAAACAAACAGAGTAGGAAATTGTAGGCTATGAAATTGATTTCTTATATGAGAAATGGGGATAAGGGCATTTTATAAAGAGAACCAATTTAATTAAATCTTAATTAATAGTTTTTACACGACAATATATGCTAATCTCTCTGCGAACAGAAAATTAGAACTGGATTAATTGGTTTCGACTTTAATTGAATACTTCATCAAATGCTGCCGCAAACCTTACGTTATCAACCCAGAGTGAGAGAGAGAGAGAGAGAGAGAGAGAGAGAGAGAGAGAGAGAGAGAGAAAAGGAGGGATGGAGAGAAGGAGGGAGGGAGGGAGGGAAGGAGAGGGGGATAGATACAAAAAATGAGAGGTGGGTTATGGGAGAAAGACATAGCTTATAGTTACTTACAGTGAAACAAGTTGGGTGCAGCATATATTTTCTCGAAGCTAGATAAATGAAAGAGAAAATCGAATTAGATACGTAAACCCGTAAAATATAATCTAAATCCTATTAAAAATTTCTCTCGAACCCTAGGATTCACAAGCCCAGTTTTATTACATTATTTACAATTGACGGATATTTATTACATTATTTACAATTAACGGATATTTATTACGTTATTTACAATTGACGGATATTTGTCCTCATCTTGTTTGTTGTTAACACAACGTTTCGGCTGATATACCCTCTAGCCTTCATCAGGTGTCTTGGGGAAATTTCGAACCTGGGTTCTCATTCCAAAGGTATTTTTAGATGTTGTAATAATAATAATAATAATGATTATTATTATTATTCAGGTCACTGCCTGGAATCGAACTCGGAATCTTGGGTTTAGTAGCCCGCACTCTCTTAACTACTACGCCATATGCCCGTGGGCATATGGCGTAGTGGCATTTGTTGAAGCATTCAGTTAAATCGTAAATAATGTAAATAATGTACATAATTCCTCATCTCTTAAATATAGAACTGTATTATCCAGTTACTTGGTTTCCATGGCGTCTAAGTGGTCGAAATTACTACCCCCCACCAAAAACGAGATGCCAGTCCGCTGCGGTGTGCAAGACAAGCAATGTTTGAGGAGTGCGTCAAGTTGGTTAGTGAAGGCGCATGACTCAGTGGTTAGAATGTCGAGCTTACGATCGCGAGGTTGTGAGTTTGAATCCCGGACCGGGATGCGTGTTGTGTTCTTTATTCACGTTGCTCCAGTTCGCTCAGCTGTAGAAATGAGTTGCGACGTCACAGGTGCCAAGCTGTATCGGCCTTTGCCTTTCCCTTGGTTAACACTGGTGGCGTGGAGAGGGGAGACTGGTATGCATGGGTGACTGCTGGTCTTCCATAAACAACCTTGCCTGGACTTGTGCCTCGGAGGGTAACTTTCTAGGTGCAATCCCATGGTCAGTCATGACTGAAGGGGGTCTCAGCGTCAAGTTGGTTGCACCAACCGCAGTACTTGACTGGTGCTTTATTTTATTGAACTCAGAGCCATGAAAGACAAAGTTGGCTTCGGCGCGATTTGAACTCAGAATGCATGTAAAGAGGTGGAAGAAGTGCTACAAAGAATTTTCTCCAACGTACTGACGTTTGTGCCAGCTCGGAAGGAAGTTTCTGTGTCGTTGTATTGGTTACCCACTCCCCACCCATAACTCTCAATATCTTCAATATAGCGAATCTACTTGGATACTAAACACCAAAGAACTTTACCCACCCTCATAGAATTTTAACATTCAGCTCTTCTGGAAGGTAGCGGAAGACAGTAGTTAGAAATAAAACAGATGGCGACCCAAGTTTAAAAGCGGTTCATCCACTCGCCCCGCCGACATCAACGATCTGCTACACTTAGGAAACTTTATTTTCCAACAGGAAATCACAAGGTTTGTGATTTGGGGTATAATTTTTTATTTAGTATTAATTTCTTACCTAGATAAAGGGGACTCACATTTGAACGAAAGGAAGGGTTATAGACAAACCCTCGCGACACAGCTGTTACATATTTTATTTGATCCGGAAGGATGAAAGACAATCCCGACATCGGAGTATAATCTTCAACGTTGGTTTCAAATTTTGGCACACTATCAGCGATTTCGAGTGAGGTGGGGCTATATCGACCCCCAGTGTTTAACTGGTACTTATTTTATCGACCTTAGAAGAACGAAAGGCAAAGTCAACCTCAGCGGAATTTAAGCTCAGTGCGTAAAGCGGCACGAAATGCCGTTAAGCATTCTACTCGGCGTGCTAAAGGTTCTGCCAGATTGCTGGCTTTGAGGTATTTCATTACGACTGAGTTCAAATCCCGCCGAAGTCAACATTGCTTTTCATTTCTCTGCCGTCGATAAAATAAAGTACCTGTCCAGTACAATGTCGATGAAATCGACTAAATGCCACCCTTCAAACATTGCCGGTGCAATTTGAAACCGTTATTCAATGTTCCTTCAGTGACGTCGAGGTGGCTCAAGCGTTAGAGAGTGAAAAACATTTCATGCGATATTTCTCTCGATGCTTTGCGTTCTGAGTTCAAATCCCGCGGAGATCACCTTTACGTTTCATTATCTTTAACGATCAATAAAATAAAGTGCCAATCAAGGGGGTGGGGTCGATAATATGGATTAACCAACTACCCTTAAATTTGGTGGGCTTAGGGCTAAATTAGAACAATCAAATTTTGGCACTAGACCATCTATTTTTATTGGCTGGGTATGTCGATTACATCGATCCAAGTGTCCAATTGGTACTTATTTTATCGATCCGAAAGGATGAAAGGCAGAGTCGGCCTCGGCAGAATTCAAACTCGGAACGTGAAGACAGGCGAAATGCTGCTAAGCATTTTTCCCGGCATGATTCCCGATGCTCCCAGCTCGTTACCTTTAGAACAATCATCATATAATTCTTCTTGTCATTGTTTAGTTAGCATGTGGATTACGTTCTGTCCGTTTGTCACTGCTTTTGCTTGGATAACGTTACTACATAGGTTAGTGGAAAAGGTTTATCGATCCAGAACATATATAGAAAATTATATAATGAGCATCATTAAGTGAATATTAAGGAAAATTTAATTTTGCATTTGTGAATCGTTTGCTCATGTTTCTCAAGCTAATTCTTATATTGTTGGCTTCGATTGCATCATTATAATAATTTATTATGATATATGACAATTTCTGGTTTTAGTGTATCTGCATCAAATATTTCTGTATCATATCTGAACCACATTTTTAGGTTAGCGTGTCTATACCATATATTCATATCTACTTTACAAATATATAAGCAGTGTGTTCAAGTGACTGTATATATTCATTTATATAAGAAAATCGCTTACATATTCATATTAAACAATAGCATTCATATTTAGAAAAAACCAAGTCACATGTTGCATTTCATTTGATCCACTCCGATCATAAACAGCCGTTAATGATAAGGATGATGTTTGAACGGAAATTGAATTTATCTTAAAGTAATGTACAAACCTTCAGAAAGTAATGTTGCATTTCACGTGTCGTTCTGCATTGAAATAATGTTTCCAGTGCGATTTGTTTCGTAGCAGCAGAAATTATTTTTTAAATATAAAATGTAAGAATGTTGAGGAGGTTACTACTCCGTGCAATTTCTAAGAGTCCATCTAGTATGAATTTTGATTAAAGAGTTCAGTTGATTGTTGCAACCATTAAATATGGAACAAATGCTTTCTTATATTTGTTTAAAGTTTTTATGAATTCGAATCGCGCCAATATGAATGTTGTCTTTTATCCTTCCAGGGTCGGTAAAACAATGCGTCATGTACTAAGGTCAATTTTTCTCTCTGTATCTCATATTCTCTCTCTCTCTCTTATTCTCTCTCTCTCTCTCTCTCTCTCTCTCTCTCTCTCTCATACACACACATACATGGTATCAGTTACGTTCAGGGGTCAAGAGAGGAATTTTCACATCACTATCTTAATGATGTGAGAATGATTATTCTCACATTCTGTAAGTACGATCACGTACTATTACAATAAAATTTCTAAAATAGATCCAAGTTCACACATTTTAGAGGTGGACGGATTCATTTAAATTGACCCTGCTATTTCATTGGTACTTTAATTTATCAATCAATGCCTGAAGGAACAGATAAAAACTTTTTATCAGTGGAACTTGAGCTAAGAACATAAAGAGAAATAGCAGAATAATTATAGGTATTTTCTTTGAGGCTGTAACCATTCTGCCACTTTACCTCTACATTTAATTTCATTGGTTCCTTACAATGATTATTTCGCTTATGTTAGTCCTCCATCATTAGACAGTTCTAGGAACATAGCTTCCTTTGAAGAATCCGAGAAAAAGAACTGTGCTCATAGCTTCCGTAGGTCCTTATGGACTTAGAGTAATGCCATTAATGTTCCTTGGAAGTTTTGCAAGTCAGCAGTTGCCCCAAAGATATGAAGAGAGAGGATTCAATTAAGCCAATGTTGAGAGGTAAATGGGTATAGAGGTTAGTGTGAGGCCTGGAGCAGATTGGCCACAGAAATGATATTAAAATGAAGGACGATTGGCTCAAAAAAACCTAGGGAACCGGTGTGAGATCAACTAGTCTTGAAGACTGAATGCCATTAGAGTAGCGGTAACAAAAGGAAGTAAAAGGAAACAGTGTCTATTTTTGTTACCTTATATACATCAGTCGGGTCACCTCTCTTTCTGGATGTGGTCTACATCTGTGTGTATGGCAGCAGATCGGAGCACTGCAGAACAGAATGAGAATGATTTGGGGCGGGGGGAGTGAAAGTATTTTCTGGATCTGAAAAGAAATGCTAGGCATGGGATGCGGTCCAAATCCGTCTCTCAACTCTTTAACATCGCTGGATAAACAGATGTTGGATAAACACATTCTTTGACATTATGAAACAACGCAACAGAGATGAAATATAAGAGATAGATAGATAGATAGATAGAGAGAGAAGCGACACTCCACAACTGGAGTGATACTCTAATGATCCCAGAACGATAAAAATAAAGTCGGTCGCGCTGTAATTTGAAACCAGTGCACGTACAATCGCAACAAATACATCAATATATTTTATTGGGTCCCTAATAACACTGCCAGTTCGCTGATCACTTTTTCATTGATACACGAATGAAAATATACGGTAAAATCAATTCGACGCCGTTGCTTGACAGTTTTACGAGCGAGAGCAAATATCTGAGATTAAATTTTACACTATCTTGTTAAACCGAGTTCAGATTCACATATTTCGGTCGAAGAAATATTTGAAGTCACGGAGTCGCTTCAACGAACAATTATTCAGAGATTTAGTGGTTTGTTTGTAATAATAATTCAACATAATCACCTCATACGTTAATGCAAGTTTATGATAAACTGTCTGGGTCAGACACCATCTGGTTCTAACGAAAAATATCGATGTGTCTGTGCGGGGAATAACACTTTAATAATCGATATGCAACATGTGTGCTGTATTTAGATGTCACTTTAGCTCTAATTACAACCTTCTATTGTCAATAGAAATTCCATGCTCTATCATCCAGGTGAATAATATCGCACAGAAACTTACATCACACGAGTGTGGTACCGCTGTATGTATGTATGTATATTTCACACACACACACACACATTATGCATGCATACATACATACATGCATACATACATACATACATACATACATACATACATAGAATGCCTTAATTTCAAGTTTTTCTTGTTCCAAGCCAGACCATGTCTTCCTCGACGGACAGGCCTCTTCATCACGACAAATTTCTGCTTTATTTGGGCCAATTCCTTATGTGCAGGGTGTCCACAAAGTCTGGGTACATGGGGATTAACACATACTTTAAGAAATTATTATTTCTTATATTTAATTATGTTATGATTTTATTTACTCCATGTACCCAAATGGGGATTAACACATACTGTAAGAAATTATTATTTCTTCTATTTAATTGTTTATGTTATGATTTTACTTACTCCATGTACCCAGACCTTGTGGACACCCTGTATAGAAAAAAACAACAACAAGATTTTGTGTTCCCATTTGGTGTATAAAAGTAACGATTTTCCTTAGCTCACCGGTAATGCTTTGTGAAGGTCTTTCACCATAATCAAATTCCTTACACGCATAATCATGTTTGCATAAAGGCCAATTCGTATTCTCAAAATATCGCTAAGCCCTATTTATTCTTTAAATATCGCTAATCCCTATTTTACAGGTTATTAGCGAAACTGCTTAACCTCTTATTACCTCCCCTTAACCTTCCTGCGTACCGCTTAGCACTACTTAACCTCGCTCCACATTATTAACCAAATACTGTACTTTATACTTTATGGAAGTCACTAAAATGTACGACCATTGAATTAATGAACATTTTCCCTCTTTCCCTTCTATTTTTCTTTCTATTTTTCCTTCTATTTATCTTTGCCATACAATCGTTCTGAAGATGCTTATCGATTGTAACGAGGTAAATGCAAATTTACCCCATTTTTATAAATAGAAACAGCTGTAAACATACACTCATCTTAATTAAATAATGACTTTTAAACACCAATGATCCACTCATCATTGTTACTTATTGCTCCATTTCTTATCCTCTCTCTCTCTCTCTCTCTCTCTCTCTCTCTCCCTCTCTCTCTCAACATATATATATATATATATATATATGTATATAGACAGAGGGTGATAAAGAGTGTGGCAAATTTATAGAGAAGAGAGAATAAAACACAGCTTGATGAAAACCGATAGCAAGTGGGAGATTTGTCGAACTAAAAGTTGAGTTATTCATCGTAGCAAATTAATTTTTTTTATTATTTATGACCGGATAACTTGTCATTGGGATGCAGATTTAGAAAGCCAAATACGTTTTTCTCGAGGACACACCGTTTCGGAACCTTCCGTCATATATTCGTACATACTCATACGTCCTCAGCATGTGTTAATCACCAGATAGTGATGAAAATTCACCCAGCTCGCAAAATAATATATGCATTTTTCCAGCGACGAACCGTCGCTGATATCGAAAAAGGAGAAATAAGCTATATCAAATCTTTGAGCGAAATGTAAACAGTAGCTATACGGAATCGTAACATATAATTGCCAACCAAGTGTGGCGTTCTATACAGAACAGTGCTACTGACGTTTATAACCCCAGGAAGACATCTCTTCCAGTTGGCTAACGACACATTCTGTGTCCGATTAGTATTTGCGAGGGGAAGTCATCGCTCCCCACCCTAGCCTTACGTGATATACACGGACTCGAGTTTCTGGGTGGTTACCCGTCCTCAGCGTGTGTTAATCACCATCTAGTGATGAAAACTCACTCCACTCGCAAAACACTATATGCTTACTACCCCGGTAGCACAATGGATTAGCGCGCACCGCACATATAGACAGTACTTTCCTTGTGTTAGTCGGAAGTCGGGTGATATGCTGTCGGGTGAAGTGCTGGTGTGGCTGTGTGGTAAGTAGCTAGCTTCCCAACCTCAAGGTTCCGGATGCAGTCCCACGGAGTGGCACATTTGGCAAGTATCTTCTGCTATAGTCTCGGGCCAAGCAAGGTCTTGCGGGTGGATTTGTTAGACGGAAACTGAGAAATGCCTATTTTGTATGTGTGTGTGTGTGTTTGTGTTTTTTGCCAACACTGCTTGACAACCCGTGTTGGTTTGCTTACGTCCCGCAAGTTAGCGGTCCGGAAAAGAGACAAACACGATAAGTAACAGACTAAACTATCTACTTTCTTACCTATTTTCATTGAAGTAGTTAGTATTTGTACTTCCTTCTTAATTATGTTATATGCATTGCAGCCTGTCTTCTTGTACGTGCTTAAAACATTTAATCGATCTGCATCTTACGTTTAATCGATCTGGTTTTTTCTACTGTGATAGTTAGGAAGAATAGATTTTTAAAGAGATACAAGAAACCCAAAAAGTAAATAAATAATTAAGAAAGCAGCAAATATCTTCTGGTTCTCGGATCACTTTATTATGAATGTAGCATCCATTAAAGTTCAAAATTACGTAACGTTGATAAACATAGGTGCGGGAGTGTCTATGTGGTAAGTAGCTTACTTACTAACTACATGGTTCCGGGTTCAGCCCCAGTGCGTAAACGGAAACTGAAAGAAGCCCATCGGATATATATATATATATGTGTGTGTGTGTGTGTGTGTGTGTGTGTGTGTGTGTGTGCATGTTTGTGTGTCTGGCTTGACAACCGGTGTTGGTGTGCTTACGTCCCCGTAACTCAGCGATTCGGCAAAAGAGTTCGGTTAAATATGTACTAGGCTTACAAAGAATAAGTCCTGGGGTCGATTTGTTCGACTAAAGGCGGTGCTCCAGCATGGCCATAGTCAAATGACTGAAACAAATAAAAGAATAAACGCAATGCATTTGCACTCAGCACAAGTGCTACAAGCTCTTCAAAAGAATCGTCGTCTAAAATCAAAGCTACATCGAAAGCATCGCTATGTTTGTAGCCCTAAGTATTGATAGCAGTGAGGCCGGCACTCTACCTGAATGAAGCCTCACTACGTCATGTCCATTCACTCATAAGTGCTTTAAATGAAGTGAACTAAAAAAGTTAATGCTATTGAAACTACAACTGGTTTTAGATTCAGAACCACTCCTTTAGGCACAGAAACAAAAGAAATTTCACCTGATTATCCTACAACATCTGGAGATTGAATGAGAAAAAGATCAATGATATTACATTAATCTAGTTCGTTCTCGAAATTGTAACACCTTTGTTGATTCAATCAGATAGCTGATCTCGCCTTGGCTTGCAGAGAAATATATTAACCTCATTTTTAGACAAAACTATAAGCAACCAAACAATTAAGAGTCGATGTATAGAAACAAAAAAAATAAGTGTCTCTCGACACACCTTTTATGAATTCAAATATTAAGTACGCAATTTGCAGTAGCAACATGGAGTCACAAAGGACGCTGGCCATCAGTAGCGTAGCTAGATAGAGACGAAGGATGCTGTTCGCCGCTGGGTGGCACTTTTATGCCTTACGTGTCAACCTCTATAGTTTAGGGGCGTTAAACTCAAGAGTTGCCCCTAGCGGTAGATACACTAACTACGCTGTAGTCATATTTGCCAAGTTGTTACATGGTCAAACAACTAACAGGAGCATACTCTAAATGCTAAAAATAACAACTAAACCTTAACTTCATTGAAAATAAAACAACGCGCGCGCGCGCACCCACACACAAACATGTACGGTTCGTAGGGCTACCCAGGGTTTAGCGTTCATAAACCGCTTAGCTTTACATACGTCTCGTCAAACCCAGGATCTATACTTTGCTCAATATATATAGAAAGTCACTTGCTGGCAACTTTTTTCCGGCTTCTGAGGGTAAATATTTTCTTATTTTCCAGATGGCCGGTGGCTTGACTGTTCAGGAGTGAGCTAAGATAGCAGCACGATATGAAGTGTGGAATTCCATTGTTTTGGTTCAGAGATGGTGGTGTGCATGTAAAGGTAAGGATGCAACGTCCGGAGACAATAAAGAGTTGTCATGCAAAGCAGATGACCACGGGCTCTGTGAAAGATGCAAGAAGAAGTGGCCGTCCAATCACATCCCGATCAGTGGAGGACGTGGCAACAGTGCAGAAAATGTTTAATCACAGCCCACAAAAATCAATACGTCAAGCAGCTCGTGAAAGTGAACAAGCAAGACACACAATACGTACGGTGTTGCATAAAGAATAGAATTTTCGCCCGCGAAAACCCCATTACGTGCAGGAGCTAAAATCTGAGAGCTGTGACCGCTGAAATCCAGAAGTCCAGAACTCCAAGAAGACCAGATCTTACGCCATGTGATTTTTTACTTGTGGAGTTACACAAAAGAAGAGGTGTACAAGACAAAACCTTGCATACTGGAGGACTTGGAGATACAGATCCAGGAGGTTCTCAATGATATCCCAGACGACGTCCTTCAGAAAGTTGTTCATTCCATACTTGGCTTTTTGAGGAAACTGGTTGACTCCACCTGTACTTACGTTGAAATATGAAGATTTACTTTCAATTTCCCATGTAATAAGGAATATGTATTATTTGTTGCAATAAATTTCTAAAAGGAATATGAATTTTATTATCAATTTTTAATGCCTATTTACTTTTCTACCACCTTGTATATATATACTATATATAAAACAGAGGTGTGTGTGTAATCGCTTTTTACGTGAAAACGGCTTCACTATTTACTTCCATACTTGTGATACATAAATAATTTGACCTCGGATAAATCTTAGGCTCTTCATTTGATTTTTTTAATCTCTAATTAAAAATAAATAATATTGCTTTATATTCAAATGAAGAGCCTAACATTTATCCGAGGTCAAATTATTCACGCATCACAAGTATGGAAGCATTTGGTGAAGTCGATTACACACACATCTCTGTTTTATATATAATATAGATTTACTCTCTCTCTCTCTCTCTCTCTGTCTCTCTCTCTCTCTGTCTCTCTCTCTCTCTGTCTCTCTCTCTCTCTCTCTCTCTCTCTCTCTCTCTCTCTCATACACACGCACACACACACACACACAAAGATGTATGCATATTTATGCATGTACGTATACATGACAACAAACCTCTCTCTCTCTCACTCTCTCTCTCTCTGTCACACACACACACACTTCCATTTCATCTGATGTGTGATACTCTGTGTGTGCGTGCGCGTGCGTGTGTGTTTTCGTGCGTGCGTGAGGGGTTCCACAATTACTCTTGTGAGGATATTCACGTAAATCATTTTTTTCATTTAAGCCACATTTTAATTTTCGTAAAAGTTTCCAAGTACCAATGAGGCTTTTTGGCGCATCTTCAATTTTCCAATTCATGAGAGGTGCCCAGTCATCATTCATCTGAGAGTCCATCTACAAAATGTCCTCAGATTTCTATACAGCATATTTTGCTTTTTTCCTTCCAGTATATAAGCACCAATTTCATTCCCGGACAACGCCGGGTTGCTCTGCTAGTATATATATATATATATATATATATATATATATATATGTGTGTGTGTGTGTGTGTGTGTGTGTGTGTGTGTGTGTGTGTGTGTGTGTGTGGTTGTGTGCGTGTGTGTGTGTGTATGTGTGTGTGTATGTATCATCCTTGGAAAGCGAATTAATCTCTCTGTATAGCTATGCCTACGTCCATATGCAGATACATACATATGCACACAAGCATGCACACACGCACGTATATGCTTATATGTATAACAACAGGACGATTAAAGTGCTTTGGACTTTGTTTTTTCCAAATATTGATATTTAAGATGTCGTGAATTGTAGCTTGAAAATTATGCCATTAATGATATTTAACACACACAAATTTTCCGGTTGTCTACTTTGTTGACAATTAGCGACTTATAGTTTTATTAATACTGTTTGTATTAATAAATAATTGTCACAGGATATAAATAAACAGATTAGATTTGTCCGATGCTCAAATTTACGTCTACGTAATGAGTGGAGTAGAAGCTCTTGTCTCGAAGCTATCGTCAAAACCTTTATTGAGATTACTCTGCCAGACATATTGCTTATCTATTCACATGAAGTTTCTCGTAGTTTCGAGATTTGGATATCGTGAGAGTTTATTTTAAGAATGACCTTGTAGGATAGGTGCGAGAGGCTGGATCTTGTCGGTTTTAATATAAAATAGGCATAATGTTTGAGCCATATAGGATCGGTTTAAATGAGTTAGCATTTGAACAGAGAACATATTGTGCTTGTTCTATTGTGATCACTGACGTTTCTGGTGAAAAGGAATCGAGATGAAAGGGGAGGTTAGGGTTGGTGCTGGAAAAATAAGGGCTGTTAGTTCACTGGACACCTGAGTACATCTCCAGCGTTCGAAGCTGTGCAAAGACAACAACAACAATAATAATAATAATAATAATAATAATAATAATAATAATAATAATAATAATAATAATAATAATAATAATAATGATAATAATAATAATAATAATCGTTTCTGATTTATCTACAAGGCCCGAAATTTTGGAGAACATATTACTTGATACCATCGAACACGCTCTAATTTTGCATATTGAGGTCAACTCTCTTGCCTCTCTCTCTCTCTCTCTCTCTCTCTCTCTCTCTCTCTCTCTCTTTACGTATGTTTGCGTGTGTCTATGTATAACATGTCTATGTGTGCGTCTGCGTATATCACACACACACACATATAATGTTAATACATACATACACACACACACACACTCACGCACATATATATATATATATATGTCTGTATATTTTAAGAAGTTAAAAGTTATGGCCGGTAATAGAGTGACCATTGGTTTAGCACCTGTAAAGCGCTTAACAGCATAGGTGACCCATATGGTTATGCGACTTCAGCGTTTTGAGTCTGACGTGTAGCATATACTACTAAGCGCTTTATAGGTCACTCTACTGTTGGCCATAATTTTTATTGCTCTAACGCTTTGGGATGCACGTTTTCTTCGGATATTTGAACTGCTGGGTATATATATATATATATATATATATATATATATATATATATATATATGTATGTATGTATGCATATATGTATGTATGTATGTATGCATGTATGTGTGTGTGTGTGTCTGTGTGTGTGTGCATGTTTGTGTAAGTATAAATATAAGTTCATATGTATATACATATATTTGTAAATTCAAACATACATATACACGCGCGTCCACAAACTCTCTCTCTCTCTCTCTCTGTCCCTATATATATATATATATATATATATATATATATATATATATATATATATATATATGTATAGGTTAAAAAAAACACAAAAAACAATAACAAAAAAAACAACAAAGTGAGGACGTGATACGGATAGTTTTATTGGACGCTCGGGAAAGGAAAGAGAGAGAGAGAGTATGACGTTTCGGGCGGAGCTCTTCGTCGGAAAGACGGAAAGTTCAAAGAATGGAAAAACGGAGGAAGAGAAAATCGGCACCGATGCCCACGAGGTTACATTGTGGAAGGACCGGAAGAGGAGGTGGTGGAGGAAAAGCTCTTTCTAAGACAGGAGAGTGAAAAAGGGAGGTGAATATCTGTGCGTGCGCGAGAGTCTGCAAGTGTGTGTGTAATAACAGAACGTGTGTGTGCGTATGTGTGTGTGTGTGTGTGTGTGTGTGTGTGTGTGTGTGTGCGTTGTTTGGTGGTTTATCTGTTAGTGTGTATGTGTGTGTTTGTGTGTGTGTGTGACGTAGTGGAAGGAATTAGTAGCAGTAATAGTTAGTGGGTGCTTATGGACAATGGTCAGTGGTAGGTCAGCAGGCAGTTTTTGAGTATACGTCCATCCATCTATTCATTCATCCATTTATACATAGATGCATACATACATATATGCATGCATACATACATACGTACATAATACATATGTACATACATACATACATACATACATACATAAATACATACAAGCATTGATATCCAAATAGCGATATATACAAAGAGATAGAGAAAGGAACAAAAACAATAATAAGAACATTTATCGATCTATTGTCCGTTGACCTATAAGTTAAATTTGTTACTCTTCCTTGCATATTCTGATATATTTTATAGTTCCTATCTTAACATCGATTTCAAACCTAATTTCCAAGAAATGATAGCTTTCTGCTTGTATCAAGAAAATACGACGTATTAGTGTTTATGTACCTACTGGTGTCAACGAGTGCAAATTTGTTTTTTTATTTGTTAATTGTAACCTCTAGTGCATACAAATGCGTAAATGCGTTATTTTTAGAGAATGTCCGGCCTGGAACTTAGAAACGTGTCAAGCAAGTAGACACTCCGTTGGTTTCTATATGCCCTATACAGACTATTGATCAGAACGTATGAACGAAATGGTATTAGATTTTGTGTATTTTATGGCGGCTAAAGCTGTCACAACTGGTTGAGTCAATAGCATGTGCCATTGCCAGATAGAGTATCTTCGGTTCAAATTACATTGTTGGTAGAGCTGAATGTTGCATCTATGGTCAATTTTGAAGAGAGTATATCCATCTATATTAGTTCCAGGCGTTTTTGCTGTCAAGGACCCGCTTTTTGTTTAAATTAATTATTCCACGGACTGCAGGTTTTTGAAAATTTTATGACCAGCTAGCGTTCCCTCATATTACCTTTGCAGACTTCCAGAGATCTGCAGACCCAGGTAAAATAGATCCTAGATAAGCAATTACTATAATCTTATTGCTCTTTACCCTTAAGTTGGTCCTTATGTGGCTGAGTGTACCTGTAATTTAATAGATACTGCCTTGCCACCCACTGTCACACAGAATTGCATTAAACCAACACGTGTTTGTTGACCGCTCAGCCACTTGGCCACAAGCAAGTTAATTCAAGAGCAGGTGATTCAGTTGATCGAATGACTGAGCCTTCATCGTTGACCAACTGATATTTAATTCTTTATTGTCCACAAGGAGCTAAACATAGAGGGGACAAACAAGGACAGACAAAGGGACCAAGTTGATTACATCGACCCCAGTACGTAACTGGTACTTATTTAATCGACCCCGAAAGTATGAAAGGCAAAGTCGACCTCGGCGGAATTTGAACTCAGGACGTAGTGGCAGACGAAATACCGCTAAGTATTTCGCTTGGCATGATAACGATTCTGCGAGCTCGCCACCTTCTGATAGTCATCACAATATAGTTGACCCATGAATACAGTTATGCCCCTCGTTCCCCATGGGACATAGACCATCGACGCTTATACTCCATTGTTTTCTATCCTAGGCTGTCATTTTTTTCCTTCTCTCAATTTGGAATCTGTTTTCTTGCAGCTTTCCTTCGGATTTTTTTGCACCACGTCATGTTTCCTCGAGGGAGGTTTTCCTCTCCTAGGTATTGTTGGTTATGAATGGATATCGATGCTTCCGTAACTTGTTTTTTCTCTCGTTAGGGATGTTGGCATTACTCAAAAACATTTCTATCTCCGGAAAAAAGGTAGACCGTATTAGTTTGGCCCCTATCCTGTGGCTTGTGTAGACCTTACCACGAGCTCGAGTTCCGGTGGTGTTGGTCTTGGGTCATTTAGACTAACAAGCTTCAACACTGCAAGAAACATTGGACCTCGTGGTAGTAACCTACGTATGGTATATGGGCAATCAATCGGTCGAACAACTAAGTACGATACACAAATTCAGTTCTTCAACTATATCATACCTCAGCCAAGTTAAGAACACTGTTGTTCTCAAAACAAGCAACAAGAGCCCAAAACACCGACACAGAACGATCTGCTTTATGTTTTTTTTGTCTTTCAGTTTTTCTAATAATCATTATAATAATCATTTAAACTTTATTATGCACAACTTGTTCGAATACTTGTATTTTTTCATGATGGATACATAGACACTCACATAGACACACGCACGTATACACACACGCACGGGCACACACACGCACCCCCACACACCCACACACACGCACCCCCCACACACGCACCCCCCACACACGCACCCCCCACACAAATAAATGACTTGGATAGTTTTATACGAACCGGATTGTCCCAAATATTGCATCGTGGTCCTATACCCCTTTTTTTAAATGGTTTCTACGGCTTCTCCCATGTGATGCCCTTGGCTGACGTGAACAACGACGGACGAACTAACCACCTGTGCTATATATATATATATATATATATATATATATATAGTCGCAATTAAATAGATAATAAATATAAATAGTTGTGATTGAGAAAGCAAGAAAACGTGATGATATATATATATATATATATATATATATATATATATATATATATATATATATATATATATATATATATATGTGTGTGTGTGTGTGTGTATGTATGTGTATATATATATTGTTTTCTCTCAGACTACAATCAAGAGAAGATTGATGTGAAGTTAATTCCAGAGAAAATTTCAATTCTGGTTTGTAACAGATATTCATCTGTCAGACGAGTAATGCCTACCTGCTCAACAACATGTATGTATACTAAGAGATCTCGTTAGAAAAAAAAAAACCAAAAAAAAAAAAACCTAGAAAAAACCCCCAAATAAATACAATACTTGTAAATAAATAAATCTAATAATAAGTATGATAATAATGATAACATGAGAATGTTTGACAAGAGCAATCTCAAAATAAACAACCAGAAAAGCCATTAACCAATTTTCAAGCTCGTGTCATAGAGTGCAAAATTTTGTTTCTAGGCAATAACAGAAGTTAACGCCACACTTACACAGCGTCTATTGCCAACAATGTGTGAAGGTGGTGGACAATTCCTGCTCACAATCCGTTCTCCTCACTAGACCAACACACACCTTCAGTTGTATTGTTGTCTACGGCCTAACAGAGTTATGGAGTCCCATGATCTTATTCTGTCCAGAGCACAACGACACACACAAGCATACACACACACACACACACACACACACACACACACACACACACACACGCACATCACGCACACATGCACAAACATATGTATATGTGTATGTTAAACCGATTTGCTATATATGGCCCCAACTGATTATTTGGGATATATATACATGTATACATGTATGCATACATGTATACATAGATCCATCCATACATACATACGTATATATATATGTGTATATATATACATATATATATATGGGAGAATATACAAATAATAACAACAGACGAGGACAGGTGGTGTAAATAACAAAAGTATATATTAGTATGACGCTCGGGAATACGGAAAGTCTTTGACGTTTCGAGCTACGCTCTTCAACAGAAAGAATACGGAGACAAGGAGAAAAACACGGAGAAAAAATTGAATAGTGTTCAGTCAACGGTCAATCATAATAATGGCCGATCATAACAATGGCTGACCGGAAGTTAGAAATTCTTATTTCAGGAGAGCTAAGAAAGGGGGAGATAACAAACGGTGATCGGGAACGAGGGGCTGTGTGTGGGAGGTAGAATGCTGGTGATCTTGACGTATGTAGTGTGAAAGTGGGGAAGGGAGAAAGGTAGAAAGTAGTTGGTCAGTTGTAGTGTGTGCGTGGTGTGATGCGAGGGTATTGGTGTGGTGTGATGTGAGGGTGTTGGGAGGTGGGGAAGGCATGGGTGGAGTGTGACTTAGGCTGAGGGTGGGGTAGAGGTAGGGGTCTGTGGGTAGGGTGGGGTATGTGGGTAGGGGTGGGTGGTGGGTGTAAGGAATTGGATGGGGTGGAGTGGGAAGGTAGAGTAGGAGTGTGTTGGGGTGTGGTGGGATGAGCTTATGAGGGGGTGTTGACGAGGAGGGAGGAGGGGAAGGTGGATGTAAGAGAGGGGGAAGATGGGTATGGGAGGGGAGAGGAAGAGAGGAGAGAGGGTGGGTATAAGAGAGGGAAGGTGGATTGAGAGAGGGGGAAGGTGGGTATGGGGGGAGAGAAAGAAGGGAAGGTGGGTATGGGGGGGAGAAAGAGAGGAAGAGAAAGAGAGGAAGAGAAAGAGAGTGAGAGAGAGGGAAGAGGGGTATGGGGAGGAGAAAGAGAGGAAGAGAAAGAGCGTGAGAGAGAGGGGAAGAGAGTGAGAGAGTAAGGGTGAGAGAGTAAGAGAGTAAGAGAGTAAGAGTGTAGAGAGTAGGAGAGTAAGAGTGTAGAGAGTAAGAGTGAGAGAGGGGGGAGTACGAGAGAAGAGAGTGAGAGAGAGAGTAAGAGAGAGGAGAGAAAGAGTAGGGGTGAAGAGAAGTGGGAGTGGAGAGAAGTATGAAGAGAGGTGAAGAGACGTACAAAGAAGTAGGAGTCGGAGCAGGAGGTGGGGGAGGGGAGAGATGGGTGGTAGGAGGGAGGGTGGGGGAGGGAGACAGGAGGAGGGGGTTAGATGAAGAGTGGAGGGGAGTTGAGCCCATGTGGCGCAAAGGAGCGAAGATAGAAGATTAATCCCTGTTCACGGCGCAAACGGGAGTCCGGATGACCCCTGTGCATGGACAATCCAAACACAGACAGGTGTTGCCGCAAGGAGTGGCCGGCAGAACGGAAGTAGCGTGACACCGGGGTGTCATTGCCGACGTTGATATCTCGCAGGTGTTCCGCGAATCGGTCGGCCAGGCGGCGCCCCGTTTGTCCGATGTACAGAGATTGGCAGAGAGAGCAGGAGAGGCAATATATGATGTTGGTAGACGTGCAGGTGAAGTAGTCGGTGATGCGATAGGGTCGGTGATGGGTGCTGGTGAGGAGAGTGGTGTTGGAGAGGTAAGGGCAAGTGCGGCAGCGTGGGCGGAAGCAGGGGAACGAGCCAGGTTGGGAGGTTGGGTTGGGGAAGAAGCTGTGAACCAAGAGGTCCCGTAGGTTGTGGGCTCGTTTGAAGGAGGGGAGGGGTCGATTAGGGAAGATGTGGGAGGTGGAGGGGTCGGACTGGAGGCGCCGAAAAGCTCGGAGAATGGAGCGTTGGAGGGGTAGGGTGGTGGGATGGTAGGTGAGGGAAAAAGGGAGGCGGGAAACGGCAGGGCGGGTTCGGGGGGAGAGAGCAGATGCACGGTCCACAGAACGTGCTCTGGCAAGGGCGGTGTGGATGGTGGTGGGTGGATATCCACGCAGGCTAAAGTGGTGAGCCATGAGTTGAGACTGAGTCTCAAAGTCATGGCTGTCGCTACAAAGTCTGCGTAGACGGAGGAATTGGGAATAGGGGATGGAAAGTTTTGTGTCTAGGGTGGGAGGAGGAGAAGTTGAGATAGGAGTGTGAGTCTGTGTGTTTGTAGTGGATGGAGGTGCTAAGGGCGGAGTGAAGGATGCTGACCGAAATGTCGAGAAAGGGGACAGAGGTGTCAGAGACAGTACAGGAGAAGTGGAGGGCAGGATGGAAAGACTGAACGAAAGAGAGGAACGAGTCAAGATGTTCGCGGGAGAGTGAGGTGGCACCGATACAGTCGTCGATATACCGACCGTATAGTTCGGGAGTAGGACCAGTGAAACTGGAGAATATTTGGGCCTCAACATAACCAACGAAGAGGTTCGCGTAGTTGGGGCCCATTCTCGTCCCCATGGCCACTCCCGAGAAATGCTGGTAGATATCTCCCGCGAACGAGAAGCAGTTGAGAGATAGGACAAGTTCGGCCAGACGAATGAGTGTGGAGGTGTCGGGTTGTGGGTTGGGGCGTTGGTCTAGAAAAAACTTCAGGGCACGCAGCCCCTCGTCGTGGGGGAACACTGTATAGAGGCTCTGGATGTCTAGAGTGAAGAGAAGCTTAGAAGGGCCGGGAGGGAAAGAGAAAGAGTTGAATAGACGAAGCGCGTGGTTAGTGTCATGAATGTGGGAAGGGAGAGAAGCCACTAGGGGGGCGAGGACACGGTCTAGGTATTTTGAGATAAGCTCGGTGGGGCAGTTGCAGGGGGAGACGATGGGGCGGCCAGGGTTGTTCGGTTTATGGATCTTGGGGAGGAAGTAAATGGTGGGGGTGCGTGGGGTGCGAACAATAAGGTTGGAGGCGGTGGCGGGGAGACGGGAGGAGAGGATGAGGTCATGGATAGTGGAGGACACAGTCTGTTGGTAGCTGGGCGTGGGGTCGGAGGGCAGAGGGCGGTAGAATGAGGTATCTCGAAGTTGACGGAGAGCTTCGGCCTCGTAGAGGTCCGCGCGCCATACTACCACGGCTCTACCCTTATCAGCCAGTTTTATCATGATGTCCGTGCGGCGTCGGAGGGATCGAAGGGCCGAGAGTTCGGCTGGGGAGATGTTGAGTCGAGATGGACGCCTGGAAAAGTTAAACCGGCCCACAGCGCGTTGGCAGGCGCCCGCGAAAAGATCAACTGCCTGGAACTGGCCAGGAGCAGGCGTCCACTGGGATGGTCGTCGGCCCAGGTCAGTGAAGCAGTCCTCGTTGGGTGCGGGTGGTGTGTTATGGAAAAGCGCACCCAACCTAACGCGGCGCACAAAGCTGTGGACATCAGCACGGGTTTGAAATTCCTTGCAGGATGGAGTGAGTGGGATGAAGCGCAGACCCCTATTGAGGACGGAGCGCTCCGCCTCAGAGAGAGGAAGATCTGGGGGAATGGTAACGACAGGCTGAAGTGGAGAAGGGGTGGGTGGAATAGAAGTAGGAGGGGATGAAGTATGGTTAGGAGGGGCGGTCGGGATGGTGGAGGGCTGGGAGGGAGGGGGTGGAGTGTGTGTGGAGAGGCAGGGTGGTTGGGTGTGGGTGGGGAATGCACATCAGGGAGGGAGAAGGGTGGTGGAGGGGTTGGGGTAGTGGCATCGGGTGTAGAGGAATGGAGGAGTGAGTGAAGTTTGCGGATCTTAGTGTCGGTAAGAAATGCATGAAAGAGATGATTAAGTTGAATGATAAAGCGCAATGTATTGTGAGCATGGGAGGGTGACAGAGAGGAGAAAAATATGGAAAAGGCTGGAGGAAGAAGGCGGTCGATAGTGTGGATTTTAGAGAGATTGGAGCGAATGGTGGCCCGCATAAGGCGGTAGGATGTGGTGCGGAGTATGGGTAGAATGGTGGTAGAAGAGTGAAGAGTGGGGTGGAAATGGAGGCGGAAACCCTTAGGGATGAGGCGGTGATGTAAGCAGCGACTGAGAAACGTAATATGACTAGAGAAACGAGTCTTCTTGAATATGAGTAAGGAGAGTCGTATAGTAGGTTGAAAGTATAGAGAGGGAAGTGTGCGGAGGTATAGTTTTAGGCGGTTGTGGAGAGTGAGTTGGAAAGATTTGTAGTCAGGCATGATGGAACGAGAGAGAAAAGAAAATTAGACGTGGGAAGGAGAATTACAAAAGGTGTGGTGGAAAAAAACAAGCGTGATGAGAAAATTGGACGTGGAAAAAAGGAAAAAAAAAGAAAAAAAGAAAAAAAAAAGAAAAAAAAAGAAAAAGAAAAAAAACTGGAAAAAAACTTTTTTAACAGGTGTGGGGAAAAAAATAAAGGCATGAGGAGAAAAAACGAAAAAGAGGTTGTGAGAAGAAAATATATGCGAGGTGGGAGAAAAAAACAAAGCAAAAAGGAAGATGGGACAATAGGGAGAAAATGGGGTGACAGGGAGAGAAGAAACGAGAGGAGAAAAGAAAGGGAGGGAGAAGAATACAAAGTAATAGGTGCAGATTAGAGAAGACAGATTAGGAACATCCAGAGTACGAAGAGACGGTAGGTGAAGGAAAGTAAGGTAAAAAAGGATGATAAAGGAGGTTTACAAAAGTGGAAAAGTTCAAAAGTTTTTTAGACGTCGTGGTATATTGAAGCGATTTCCAATCAGAAGATGGGTCCAGTGTAATCCGTGGGTAGGAGAGGTGCAGCCGGAGGGTATAAAGTTCAGAATCAAACAGTCCAGATCCAGAAGGAAAGAAGGTAGAATCCAAAAGTTGGTAGTGTGTGATGAGAGGAGACAGGATTAGCTGCTGCGACCACGTGAGCGTGTATTATATGTGGGAGAATATACAAATAATAACAACAGACGAGGACAGGTGGTGTAAATAACAAAAGTATATATTAGTATGACGCTCGGGAATACGGAAAGTCTTTGACGTTTCGAGCTACGCTCTTCAACAGAAAGAATACGGAGACAAGGAGAAAAACACGGAGAAAAAAAATTGAATAGTGTTCAGTCAACGGTCAATCATAATAATGGCCGATCATAACAATGGCTGACCGGAAGTTAGAAATTCTTATTTCAGGAGAGCTAAGAAAGGGGGAGATAACAAACGGTGATCGGGAACGAGGGGCTGTGTGTGGGAGGTAGAATGCTGGTGATCTTGACGTATGTAGTGTGAAAATGGGGAAGGGAGAAAGGGAGAAAGTAGTTGGTTAGTTGTAGTGTGTGCGTGGTGTGATGCGAGGGTATTGGTGTGGTGTGATGTGAGGGCGTTGGGAGGTGGGGAAGGCATGGGTGGAGTGTGGGTTAGGCTGAGGGTGGGGTAGAGGTAGGGGTCTGTGGGTAGGGTGGGGTATGTGGGTAGGGGTGGGTGGTGGGTGTAAGGAATTGGATGGGGTGGAGTTGGAAGGTAGAGTAGGAGTGTGTTGGGGTGTGGTGGGATGAGCTTATGAGGGGGTGTTGACGAGGAGGGAGGAGGGGAAGGTGGATGTAAGAGAGGGGGAAGATGGGTATGGGAGGGGAGAGGAAGAGAGGAGAGAGGGTGGGTATAAGAGAGGGAAGGTGGATTGAGTGAGGGGGAAGGTGGATTGAGAGAGGGGGAAGGTGGGTATGGGGGGGAGAGAAAGAGGGATATATATATATATATATATATATATATATATATATATATATATATATATATATATATATATATATATATACACACATATATATACGCATGTATATATATAGATATATAGATATATGCATGTATACATATATGCATGCATGCATACATGTATGTATGCATGTATGTATGTATTGGAAGTATGTATGTATTCTTTTATTCCTTTATTTGTTTCAATCATTTGACTGCGGCCATTCTAGGGCACCATCTTTAGTCGAACAAATCGACGTCAGGACTTATTCTTTGTAAGTACTTATTCTATCAGTCTCTTTTGCCGAACCACTATGTTATCGGTTGTCAAGCAATGTGGGGGGGGGGGGGGGGACAAACACAGACACACAAACACAGACACACAAACACACACACACATATATACATATACATATATACGACGGGCTTCGTTTCAGTTTTCCGTCTACCAAATCCACTCACAAGGCTTTGGCCGGCTATATATATATATATATATATATACGACGGGCTTCTTTCAGTTTCCGTCTACCAAATCCACTTGTATGTCAACGCACATGCAATATCCAAGAAGAACAAAGAGTTTAATGAGATGGGGTACCACTGAAAAATATTTTAATTGATTCAATGTACAGCCCTAACGAGGAAAAAATTATGAGCGGCAATGAAATTTTAATCACAAGAACAGCAACGAGGATTAAAGTGAAATGTCTGAAATTTTAATGGGTTCATCTTATTGCTCTTACACAGAACAAAGTTTCATTAATGCAACGTTGTAAGTCTTACGGCTGCAAGTCTACTTAAACCTATGCAACTTTCGGCTCACTCCAGTAACTAGGCGCAGGCGTGGCTGTCTGGTAAAAAGCTTGCTCCCTAACCACTTGGGTCCGGATTAAGTCCTACTGCCTTACAGCTTCGGCAAGTGTCTTCTACTATAGACCCAGGCCGATGAAATCCTTGTGAGTGAATTTGGTAAACGGAAATTGAAAGAAGCCCTTCATGTATGTGTGTTTGTGTGTGTGTGTGTGTGTGTATATGTGTGTGCGCATGTGGGTGTGCGTGTGTGTGTCTGTGTTTGTCACCCACCACCGCTTGACAACTGGCGCTGTGAAATTGTGGTTCGGCAAAGGAGACCTATAAGACAAGTGAAATATGACTGAAAGAAGTAGGAGATACAAGACATATATACATACATACATATATATATATATATATATATATATATATATATATACAAAATGGCTGATCGCTAGTAAGGAGAGTCACAAAAAAGAAAGAAGAAAGGAAAGGACCAGTGATGAGGTCAAAGAACTGTGACGAAAGAACTCTGGCCGAAATACAATTAATATAAAATAAAGCTGAAGCAAGCGAACACCAAATATATAGTGCGTGTGTTTTTATTGGCTAAACTGGCAACATGAATATCCCCAAATACAACAATATATATATATATATATGTATATATATATATATATATATATATATATATATATATATATATATATATATATATATATATATATATATATATATATATATATATATATATATATATATATATATATATATATATATATATATATATATATATATATATATATATATATATATATATATATATATATATAGCGTTCGAGACATACACACTTCACGTCTGGCTGTACAGCCTTTTTGTTTGTTTATTTCACCGTTTCGTTTTCCTGTCTTGTTTTCCGTCCGCCACTACCCTCCACGAAAACAATTTAATTTGTGTTCGTGGGAAGAACCATTTTAACGATGCGTACTGCCTTAATTCTTCGAAACGCCGGAGTTTTAATGGTGGCAGCTGATGAAGGGGATGTTTCTATGTGGCCTGCTTGTTTGTTGCGCCTTGTTTACCATTTTTGTCCTTGTTCTTTTGTCACGTCATGTACCCAGTTATGTATCTATATGTACATGTGGATGAACGTATATACATACATGTACATATATATGCATATACTCATATATTGTTTATATATATATATATATATATATATATACAGTGTATATATAATTATATATATATACATATACACACACACACCCACACGCACACAAATGTAAATATGTACTTTCTATATTTTCAAACAATATCTTTGCCCTTATTATTATCGTTATTATTATTATCATTATTATTATTATTATTATTATTATTATTATTATTATTATTATTATTATTATTATTAGCCGGAATTCCGACAGCTGTGGCAATATTGATTTTTCGTGGTCCGTTTTTGACACTTTTGAGGCACACCTTCTGCCCGTGATTTCGACTAATCATAAACTATCTTAGCTAGCGTACCAGTGGGATGTAATTTACAACAGTTCCCTTGGCCTGGATTCAGAAACCGACTGCTGTGCAGGATACACAGAAGAGAGCATATTCTGCCATCAGAAAGTTTTGTCTCCGTCGAACCGTTTGTCTTGTCGTCTGTTTCAATACCTCTCACAGCAATTCCTTTGAGAACTGTACAATTTCTGCGAAAAAACTAACAATTTGTTTTTATTAATTCAAACCACCAGCTGTAGTTGATGTGTTCGTACGTTTCCGATAGAGCTTCGTAGTTATCGCCTGTGAGCCAGCTGTATGATGCAATCAGGTAACAGAAGAGCCGCATTCAACTCAATTCGGGCTACACGTGACTTAAGTTCACCACTTCATATATCAAGTTTATAACAATACAACTCTCACAATGTCCTCATGTTTGTTCCTGTGATTTATCGAACTCAACCTAGTTGCCTTCAGCTGTTAGCTGTTGTTAAACGCAGTTATGTAAACACGACAGCTTTTCACCACGTCCTCTCTTCTTGATATGATAGAAATAACCTCACTTCTGATTGAACTTATCTTATATACATATTCTCGTTGCTGCACCCAGACTTCTTTTGTTCATACACAATTTTATATTAAGCTTGACTTTCTGTTTCTAATGTACATATTATTTATTATACAATGTTATCAATTTTCTTGGAACAACCTGATTGTTACATTAAGTTATTTATCAGTACCCTTGTGTAATATTATATTTTGGCTACCGCAGTGTGTAGTGATCATTTGAATAGCTGTAGAATTGCTAAACCATAGAAAATGTAACTAATCTATGAATAACAACAAATGTTCACTTAATTATGTTATTGGAGTCGGTCAATACGTTTTCTTTTTTTTTTGCTTTTTGTTTTTGGAATATATGATATATGGTGTCAGACACACTTGGCACCTCCTTAACATTTAAAAATATTACACTCACACACACACATACAAGCACACTCTCGTTCGTGTTCACTGAGACATATGTGAATCTAAATAAATTCACCTATCATAACATTTTTTGTCTTGTAGTACTTCCACTCTCTCAGTCCTCTCCAAGTGGTACTTAAAAATGTGAAGAGGATAAGAAAAACTTGTCAGAGAAAATAAAAAAATAACTAAAAACTCATGTCGCAAGCGTTTTCTGCGTCCACTGGTTGTATCGTGGTTATTACATAAATATATATATATATATATATATATATATATATATATATATATACATCACTTAATAGTTAAGAAATCAACTGACAAGCAACAACAAAATCAACAGCTGTGTAGAAATGGTGTCGGAAGAACTGCGAAGGGGCCGGGAAGAAGAGTACAATATAATTTTCCAAACATCCAAGTCCCCAAACTATAACCTAATGTCCCCTTACTTTCGTGTTCTTCAGCATACTGTTTGTTCACTTGGGAAGCAATAACATTTTATCAGAGTAGTAGTAGTAGTAAAGAGAGAGCTGGAAAGTGATGTATGACTGTAAGGAGCAGCTAATGACGAAGCAAGATATTAGATAATACAGCAAACAGGAGGAAGGAAATCTTAGCATGTCAAAGACTGACTACTGAAAACCATGAGATAGGATATACACTTCGATATTGGAGGTTTTCTAGAGCCATAAAGCAACTTCAGGGACAATTCTCAGTTGAAGAATCTACTAAAACTCCATGAATTCAGCTTAGAATGAAGAAATTGTCACGAGATAAATTTGCCAGAGCTGCTATAAAAAGGGCAAAATGTAGAATATCTATCTTCAAGCTTGGATGACGAGGTCTCATACAAATTTAGAAGTGTTAGTATCTAACGACCGAGGAGTGGTAAAAGAACAGAAACTTGCAAAGAGAAACTAACCAGTGTAAGAAGAGAAAATAATTAGAAATAAACCCATGAATATATTATTAAAACCAAATGATAAATGGTAGGTGGAAAGTGAATATTTTTACCCTTGTAAAAAAGATCTAAAAAAGATTGCCAACAATCTCGCCACTGGTTCTGGGATTTTCCTTTCAATACTGCGATTGTTGGCCTCCTGAAAACTGCAAAAGATTAGACCTTATTCCGTTAAAATCACAGGAAAAATATTTCTATCTATCTATCTATCTATCTATCTATCTATCTATCTATCTATCTATCTATCTATCTATTATATATGTATATATATATATATATATATATATTTGTTACTTTCTCTCTCTCTCTTTCTCTCTCTTTGTATATATAGATATATATATATACATACATATAAAACAGGTCTGAGAAAAGTATTTTACCGTGTGGCAAAGGGAGGATCCGATATACCAATTGGTACTCTAAGGGGGTATAATTTACATTGAGCCAATACTATGGAATTGATAACGAAAATAAAGAAAATGGCACATGTGTACTCAGTAGACAATGTCTGAAAATAACAGCGTAACAATACCCGGGACTAAGCCTACGTATTCATGGATCAATAAGTGCATCTCCATTATATATTTCAGTTAAAGATGACAGAAAGAAGTAGAACCTGTTGATAGAAGATGCACGCCAAGAGGTAAGAAAATTCACCTTGAGGAGTTAAATAAACTAAGGGTTAGAAAAAGAAATAAACAGAACCAGGCTGGTGGAAATGCAAAGTTCCGGTTCCAGTAATAGCAGGTACAATAAAGCTAATAATGCTAAGAGGTAAATAAACATTATAGTAGGATTTCTGTGAAAATACTTTTCAGAGAAACATGGCGCTTAGCCACGAGCCAATAAAGGAGTTTCTATGAGGTGATTCCACCATCTTGAATCACCATCTTAAGACAAATAAAAGAACAGATTGGATAATGTAATACTATGTATATTATGTATAAAAAAATAAACAACAAACAAAAACAGCGAATAAATCAACGCGCTGTCTTATAAGTTTATTATAGGTGAATTATATCAGGATTGATACGATGTTAGATATCAGTAATATTGTTATTTACTGCATGGGTTACGACACGCAAACATTATATTGATATCTTATATATATATCAGGCGCAGGAGTGGCTGTGTGGTAAGTAACTTGCTTACCAACCACATGGTTCCGGGTTCAGTCCCACTACGTGGAATCTTGGGCAAGTGTCTTCTACTATAGCCTCGGGCCGACCAAAGCCTTGTGAGTGGATTTGGTAGACGGAAACTGAAAGAAGCCCGTCGTATATATGCACATTTATATATATATGTGTGTGTATTTGTGTGTCTGTGTATGTCATCCCACCATCGTTTGACAACCGATCCTGGTGTGTTTACGTCCCCGTAACTTAGCGGTTCGGCAAAAGAGACCGATACTGTAAGTACTAGGCTTACAAAGAGTAAGTCCTGGGGTCGATTTACTCGACTAAAAGGCGGTGCTCCAGCATGGCCGCAGTCAAATGACTGAAACAAGTAAAGGAGTAAAAGAGTATTATAAAAACGTACACATACACGTCAACAATACATACATACATATAAAAACTTGCATAGATACACACACACACACACACACACACACACACACGCATAAATACTCGCACAACACACACACACACACACACACACGCTCGACACACACACATACACATACGTATGTATGTATGTATGTACGTATGCTTGTATGTATGTGTATGAGACAAGACGATGGGATTTTTCTAAAATCTTTCTTAGTTATACCCTGCTTCTAAGTGCTAGTTGGCGACTGGAATAATATTTTGGAGGCAAGCTGAGATTGTGTGAAACTCACTATTTACATGGGGTTGCACAGTTTACGCAAAATTGCACAGACGTTTTTAACGTTCTGATAGAGATAGACTGAACTTCCGGAGTCTGCTGATGTGGACATGGAGCAGCTTCATTCAAATAATATCTTGAAAAGGTATTTCTTCGAACACGCAGACTACCAATTTGTAATCTGCTCGGTCAATCTTGATGGGGCATATATGCAAAAGCATTTTTGTACTAGAAGCCGAATGCGTTGTTGCCGATGAGCAAAACGTAATAGGACGCAATGATTGAGACGGACAATTGTCAAAACCTAATCGTGGAAGGGTCTAAAAAGGATGATGAATAATATTTAGAAAAGAAGTAGCTATAAAAAAATTGATTAGAAGTGGTTATTTCTTCAACGCGAAGCACGATGGCTGTTCCATTGTTGCGTTCTCTGGGATAAGAACGTATGAAAATCGTTCGACGGATGGGGAAAGTGAAACTTGTTTAGGAAGCTCCAATTCGTTCGCTGTCGTATCAGGTTGTCTACTACTTGATACGAGGCGACGTGTGTAGATTTTTCAATGGTACTCTGCTCAACTGTTCTAAGCGAATGGTCGACCGGAAACACAGATAAGGTTTTTGTGTTAACCTATTTCCAGTTTGTGACTCTCGGATGGAAATGCGTTGTGCTGTGAAATGATGATTGCAGGGATGAAATATAGGATGCGATAAGTGGTAGTACAAGAACATATCGCCTGATCTACAACGTTTTCTCTACATGTCTTAAGCTCACGTGCTAGATTTGCTCGACGAATGTCCGGGAAAGAAAAGTGACGGTAGAGAAGTAAGCGTTCTCTCTCCCAGTAAATTGGTAGAAAGACTGTTGTGAATTGTTAGCATGCACCAAATGAACAAGCCTATTCAAAACATGCGCCTGTAGACAAGAAAACAACGCCAGAGAAAGAGGGTTTATCATAATGGTCAGGATGATCCAGTTTCTGTGGGGTTTTCCTGTTGTAATCGTTGGTGGTATCCTAGGCTGCAGGGAAATATGTCCACCGGGATATACTGTGTATTTATTATTTCTTTAATCCTTTTGCTCGTCCTACGTAAAGTGCTCAGCAAATCTGTGGTATTGAGCAGAATATTTGCTGTAGCCTATCTTTTATACCAAGACAAAACAATGTACACGATAACACTTCCAATCAGTTAAGATCAGAAGCCATGAGAGCCACTGCCTGGTACTTGGTAGCAGAGCGTAGTTACGATCTATTATTATTATTATTATTATTATTATTATTATTATTACTACTACTACTACTACTACTACTACTACTACTACTACTACTACTACTACTATTATTATTATTATTATTATTATTATTATTATTATTATTATTATTATTATTATTATTATTATTATTATTATTATTGAGAGCTGGCAGAGTCGTTAGCACAACGGGCAAAATGCTTAGCAGTATTTCACCCGTCGCTATGTTCTGAGTTCAAATTCCACCGAGGCCGACCTTGCCTTTCATCCTTTCGTGGTCGATAAATTGTACCTATAGTAGAAACGATTATTATTATTATTACTATTACTATTATTATTATTATTATTATTATATCCTGGAAGTATCATGTCATCTGCCATCGGTAAGATTAGACTTCGCTTATCGGATCTGATGAGGTTAACTTCTTACTTGTTTTAGTGGGCGTGGAATTAAATGTGCTAAATCAACAAATAAATGTTATTTTTGCAAAGAGAGTGGAACAAAATTTCTGTAATTGTTACAGATTGATTACCCCAGAAGCAAGTAAGACACATCTCTACCGAAGGAACTGACGCTTATGTAATCCAAGTAAAAGTTTACAAAATGTATTTGTAGTATACATGTGTGTGTCTACATTAATACATACTTACATACATATATACTTACATGATGCATACACACGCATAAACAGACACACACAGACACACACACACACACACACACACACACACACACACACACAACACACACACTTACAGTGATGTTTTCCTTCCCTATTTTCTTAATGTTATATGGTCTCCGAATAATAAGTGTCAAAAGTCTTCTTCTTCTTCTTCTTCTTCTTCTTCTTCTTCGTCGTCTTCTTCTTCTTCTTCTTCTTCTTCTTCTTCTTCTTCTTCTTCTCCTTCTTCTTCTTCTTCTTCCTCCTCCTCCTCCTCCACCTCTTCCTCCTCCTCCTCCTCCTCCTCCACCTCTTCCTCCTCCACCTCTTCCTCCTCCACCTCTTCCCCCTCCTCCTCCTCCTCCTCCTCCACCTCTTCTTCTTCCTCCGCCTCCTCCTCCACCTCTTCCTCCTCCTCCTCCTCCTCCTACTCCCCACCTCCTCCCCTCCTCCTCCCCTCCTCCTCCCCATCCTCCTCCCCCCATCCTCCTCCCCTCCTCCTCCCCTCCTCCTCCCCTCCTCCTCCCCTCCTCCTCCCCTCCTCCTCCCCTCCTCCTCCCCTCCTCCTCCCCTCCTCCTCCCCTCCTCCTCCCCTCCTCCTCCCCTCCTCCCCTCCCCCCCTCCCCCCCCCCTCCTCCTCCTCCTCCTCCTCCTCCACCACCCTTCCTCCTCCTCCTCCACCACCCTTCCTCCTCCTCCTCCACCACCCTTCCTCCTCCTCCTCCACCACCCTTCCTCCTCCTCCTCCTCCTCCTCCTCCTCCTCCTCCTCCTCCTCCTCCTCCTCCACCCCTTCCTCCTCCACCCCTTCCTCCTCCACCTCCTCCACCTCCTCCACCTCCTCCACCTCCTCCTCCTCCCCACCTTCTTCTTCTTCTTCTTCTTCTTCTTCTTCTTCTTCTTCTTCTTCTTCTTCTTCTTCTTCTTCTTCTTCTCATCACCATCATTATCATCGTCATCAACATCACCATCATCATGAACTATATTTTTTACTATTATTAAAATTATTATTATTATTATTATTATTATTATTATTATTATTATTATTATTATTATTATTATTATCCTCCTCCTCCTCCTCATCATCCTTCTTCTTCTTCTTCTTTTTCTTATTATTATTGTTATTCGTGTGTTTGTGTGTGTGTGCTTGTCAGCGAGAGAAAACAGGGAGGTACTAAGGGATTTGCAGGATTTAATTACATCCTTATTCATCGTTCACAGTTTATATTCCGCTGGCGTCGACTTAGATGTACATCCTTCCGGGGTCGTTAAAATAAAGTCCCACTCAAGCACGACCGAACACTCCTCCAAAACATGTGTGGTCGTATTGTGCCTTTGGTAAAATACATATCATTTGGTTATAATCTTTTTCCAGGCATTGAGGCCACGAGTTGCGTACATGTGTGTGTGTGTGTGTGATTGTTACGTCAACTCTAATGGGAACATTTTCTTGTCCTTATTATATTGCTTGGTACTATTGAGGCTTCTTCTTTTTCTTCTTCTTCTTTTCCTTCTTCTTCTTCTTCTTCTTCTTCTTCTTCTTCTTCTTCTTCTTCTTCTTCTTCTTCTTCTTCTGCTTCATCTTCTGCTCCTTCTTCCTCCAGCTATTCTTCCTCTTCCTCCACCTCTTCCTCCACCTCTTCCTCCACTCTTCCTCCTCTTCCTCCTCTTCCTCCACGTCTTCCTCCACGTCTTCCTCCTCTTCCTCCACGTCTTCCTCCACGTCTTCCTCCTCTTCCTCCACCCTTCCAGTTCTTCCTCCAGCTCTTCCTCCAGCTCTTCCTCCAGCTCTTCCTCCACCTCTTCCTCCACCTCTTCTTCTTCCCCTTCCTCTTCCTCCTCCACGTCTTCTTCTTCTTCTTCTTCTTCTTCTTCTTCTTCTTCTTCTTCTTCTTCTTCTTCTTCTTCTTCTTCTTCTTCTTCTTCATCTTCTGCTTCATCTTCTGCTCCTTCTTCCTCCAGCTATTCCTCCTCTTCCTCCACGTCTTCCTCCACGTCTTCCTCCACTCTTCCTCCTCTTCCTCCTCTTCCTCCACGTCTTCCTCCACGTCTTCCTCCTCTTCCTCCACGTCTTCCTCCACGTCTTCCTCCTCTTCCTCCACCCTTCCAGTTCTTCCTCCAGCTCTTCCTCCAGCTCTTCCTCCACCTCTTCCTCCACCTCTTCTTCTTCCTCTTCCTCTTCCTCCTCCACGTCTTCTTCTTCTTCTTCTTCTTCTTCTTCTTCTTACTGTTGTAGTTGGTTGTATATTAGGTGTTGTCAGTCTATTACATTGTATTTTACTTCGTAAGAATACTATATCAAAGTTCGGTGACAACAGATCTAAAATCTACAGATAGGCGCAGGAGTGGCTGCGTGGTAAGTAGCTTGCTTACCAACCACATGGTTCCGGGTTCAGTCCCACTGCGTGGCACCTTGGGCGAGTGTCTTCTACCATAGCCTCGAGCCGACCAAAGCCTTGTGAGTGGATTTGGTAGACGGAAACTGAAAGAAGCCCGTCGTATATATGTGTGTGTGTTTGTGTGTCTGTGTTTGTGCCCCCCCCCAAATCGCTTGACAACCGATGCTGGTGTGTTTACGTCCCCGTAACTTAGCTGTTCTGCAAAAGAGACCGATACAATAAGTACTGGGCTTACAAAGAATAAGTCCTGGGCTTACAAAGAATAAGTCCTGGGTCGAATTTGCTCGACTAAAGGTGGTGCTCCAGCATGGTCGCAGTCAAATGACTGAAACAAGTAAAAGAGTAAAAGAGTAATCTTTCTCAGGATTTTTCCAGAACACAGGAAAAATAACTTTTCTGCATATCGACAATGCTCCAGTTTCTTGTGGAGTAGTTTGTGTGTTGTGCTAAATGCATCGTCACAAGAACAATTGCCATCTGCAATCTTTTCATTTCTCTGGCTAACTCTTAATATTTCTTAATCTTTGTTTAGGTATCCATTCAATTATAATATAATAATACAAATTCTATGATCTAATACAATATTTTAACCTCTGAAATTATATCTGGACTCCTCGGACCAACAAAAAGGTCGATTTTTAAGGACAAATCCCACAAAATCTTTCAATTATTATTCACTGTATCAACTTCAGGTTTGTGCTCATATCACGTTTAAGTCACTTTGAATCCATACACTTGGGTACTATCCCAATACAGTCTTTTACCAACACAATCATGCCGGTGCTTATACATTTTTGTTCAAGCTTACTGCATTCATTTAAATGTACATTAATGCTTACATCTCTTTTCTAACAGGTTCTGCGTTTGCTTTCTGATTGGGTTTTATCAATCTTGGACTTTATTAAGTTTCTGCAGTACTTCGATGTTTTTAAGTGTAATAAATTAATTTTCATTTTGGCTTTCTTTTCAGACTATCATTTAAGATTTTGTAATGTCTAGTACCAGCTTGGGTTAGACTACAAAGTCTTTAAAATTAAATATTTCCATTCCATTTTATTGTCGAAAGCTAAAGCAAAAGTGCCTTTATTTTCGTGGGATTAGGCCTGCAAAGAAGATTATATAGAAAAATACCTACTGTATAATAGACACGAAAACTATGTAAAGTAATATAAACGTACGCACAAACAAAAATGATAGAAAATGATAAATGTAATAGTATTCCAATATAAAGTTAGTGGGACAGATGACACATTTAACAACAACATCATCATCATTATCAACAACAACAACAACAGCGACTAGTGTATACATTCATGTACTAAGTTTTAAGAATAACAAAACGCTTTCTTTCACAATCACTTCAACGAACATTCCCTAAACAACGATAATTCTGCTAAAAGAACTAATGTTTCAAGAATTTGTCCACAAGACAATAACTAACGTTTCGAAATCCAAAGCAGGAGCGAGCGAGAGAAGAAAATTAGTGAACCTTTGATTTGTCAAAGCAGCAAACTTTCCTTCTTTCAGCATAACGACAGTTGGAGACAGTCTTGTAATATCTCCTTCATTGGGAGAAAGCGGATGCCGGGTACGATATATGTCATTGTCAGCACAAATTTTATAGCATTCTTATCCGTAAGTTGGTGTAATAGTATTTTATAAGTTGTGTTACAAGGGTTGCCATCTAAGTCCTAGATGGATCAAGGAAGTTGTTTCCGAATGTGAGTCTACGCACTATTCTTTTCACTGTTTCGTTCTCCTGTCGTGTTTTCTGTTCGCCGCTACATTCCTCCGCATTACAAATTTAATTTGTTTCCGCGGGAAGAGCCATTCTAACAATGCGTCCTGCCCTAACTCTTCGAAACGCTTAGTTTTAGAATGGTGGTAGCTTATGAAGGAAATGTTCTCTATGTGGCCTGTGTGTTTTCTGTGCTCTGTTTATGTTCCGTTATGTTCCGCGTTTTTTGTGACGTCCTGTACCCAGATATGCATCTATATGTACATGTAGATGTAGGTATGTACATACATGCATATACTCACATATTATTTGTATTATATATATATATATATATATATATATAGCACGGAATTTTGTCAGTGAACAGGTCGCGGTTTCAAAGCGACGAAAATATTTTGACAAATGAAATTTAAATGTTGAAGTGAATTTAACAGTTTTTGTGTGTTTTTAAATGGCTTATAAACACCTTCCATGCTGCAGTTGATCATATATATATATATATATATATATATATATATATATATATATATATATATATATATATATATATATATATATATATATATATATATATATATATATATATATATATATATATATATGTATATGTATATACGTAAAGTCTCTCTCTCTTTATATGTATGTATATATATATATATATATATATATATATATATATATATATATATATATATATATATATATATATATCTGTATTTATATTCAACTTCCAAGTGCTCTTATGGCGAAGAGCTAATGAACCCGAGGTTATAGACGGACACGCCCTCAAGGAACTGCGAAGTGGCCGTTTACCCAAAAGTACCGGGTGGCGAAGTGAATTTCTCACTCGCACAGTCAAAAACATACCTATGTTCTTTATTATTTACATCTCTTCTTGATCTCTGGCATTGGACCATGACGGTGCATATAGAACCGCCTTTTAAGATATACTTATTGACACCTATTTCAATACTTATTTTATCGAGCTGGGCAGAATGTGTATTGTAATCTAGTTTAATATCGCATTTTTTTTTATTCGCAAAAATGTTATTAGAAAATAGAAAATAAAAGCAGATAAGAAATGTTAATTCTCTTCAAATTGATTAGAATGTACTTGAACTACCCCTAATACCTAGAAAAGATACAAGAGATGAAACCGCTCATGTAAAGCAATGAAAACAAAGCAATTATATATACATATAAACATGTATATATTTACACGCACAGGTGTATAAAAACCAATATTTTACTATAAACTAAATAACCGAATGACTGTAAACTAGTACTAAATAACCTGTCTTTAGGGAAATAAACGGAAGACGTCAGAAATCTGATGAAAATCTATCTATTTATCAATTAAAGATTACGTAAGGAAAGCCACCCTATTTCCTCTCGAGAAGAAATGACGTGTTATGAAGTTGTAAATGTTGATAATGAACGGGCGAGAAAATTATAACCCTTACATAAGTTTTAACTTGTTTATCGAATGTACAATTGTTGTATATACATATCGTTGTTGTTGCTTAGCACCTGGTTAGATCTAGCGGAGCATATAATTCATCAAAGGCATTATAACCACGAACATCATGCCTCATCAGATGTAGGTTTTCTTCTATTTTTTTAGTTTAACTCAGACTGCATTAACTAATTCTTTCTTCGTTTCCTTGAAGATAATTTGGTGTGATTTGAAAGAAATTTGTCTACCATTTCTTGTAGACAGAGCAGCCGGACAGAGGTTCCCATATTTGGTTCGTTTGTGTGTTGTAGCTAGAAATGATGTATTATAAATATCATTCGTGGACTAATTAAATTATGAAAAAAGGAGGTGTTTTGTAAATGCTTAGAAAAACAGCGATGCTTAAGAGCATAACATGTATATTAGTGATTCTGATTTCAATTTTCACCATCGGGCCGCTTTCGACCCAAATACACAAACCTACACACATACCCATTTAGATTAATTAGGTAGGAAATCATGTCGCATTTTTGATACGATCATTTTGGAAGTACTCTTTCTATGTTGTTGGCACTCCGTCGCTTACGACGACGAGGGTTCCAGTTGATCCGATCAACGGAACAGCCTGCTCGTGAAATTAACGTGCAAGTGGCTGAGCATTCCACAGGCACGTGTACCCTTAACGTAGTTTTCGGGGATATTCAGCGTGACACAGTGTGACAAGGCTGACCCTTTGAATTACAGGTACAACAGAAACAGGAAGTAAGAGTGAGAGAAAGTTGTGGTGAAAGAGTACAGCAGGGTTCGCCACCATCCCCCGCCGGAGCCTCGTGGAGCTTTAAGTGTTTTCGCTCAATAAACACTCACAACGCCCGGTCTGGGAATCGAAACCGCAAACCTATGACCGCGAGTCCACTGCCCTAACCACTGGGCCATTGCACCTCCACTACTCTTTCTATAGTTACGGTAAAATAAGCATTAATTTTTCTTCCTTTCTCCTTTACTATATACCATAGTGGTTAAATATGTATCAATTTTGACTTACCATTTTAAAACGAGCTTACATCAGACCCGACACTGAAAGTATCATTTTACACTTAACACTTAAAGGTGGTGCTCCAGCATAGCCTGCTCCTAGCATCTGATGAGTTGGACTATCTTACGGGCCAATGAAACATTAAGTTATGCAGTGGATCAGTCAGACTGTTATCAAAAATATATGTAATTCCTACCAATTGGGTTGAGTGCTGCTACATTTCGTTTATTCATATATATATATATATATATATATATATATATATATATATATATATATATATATATATATATATATATATATATATATATATATATATATATATATATATATATATACAATTAAACCTTGGGAGAGGCATTATGCCGGTAATAAACACACGCACTGGTTCAGTCCTTTATTAATTTATATAGGTTTTTGTTAAATTATTTCATTGCAATCTTGCAATCTCTTCAGTGCAATGAAATAATTTAACAAAAAACTATTGTATTTCTTTCAACACACGTATCCACATCAAGAATCTTGTACACGAAATACACATAAGAAATATATATATATATATATATATATATATATATATATATATATATATATATATATATATATATATATATATATATATTTATATATATAAAGATGACCAGTAAAGTGGACATTTAGGGGTGAACAACTGGTATAGGATTCTGAAAATTATAACTTACTTGCGGTTCGTGCTGAAGAGGAACAGATTTTCTCGGTAAGAGGATTTTAATTCCGAAACCGGTCCGCGAATAACAATGTTTTAATTTTATGCATGTAATTTTCACTGTCTTGCTCGCTTACGGTTTGGCATTTCGCTGAATTTCTTTTGAGAACCATTAGGTATTAGTAGACACAACATGTGGTCTATTTGTAGCACATTAAATGTCCACTTTACTGGTCATCTTTATATATATAAAAATATACTTTAATCCCTTAAGATCTCAGATATTTTTTCTGAATCTCTTGGATTCTTTCAATGTGCTAGCTTCCTGGTAATAAATCGATATTAATTAATATCTGATTTTTACCCTATGTTTTAATATATACATATATATATATATATATATATATATATATATATATATATATATATATATATATATATGTGTGTGTGTGTGTGTGTGTGTGTGTGTGTGTGTGTGTGTCAGTGAGTGAATAAGTGTGTGAGTGTGTGTAGGTATATATGCGTGTGTGTATGTATGTATGTGTGTGTGTCTGTGTGTATCATATAGGCACATGCACGATGCGGACATAGCTAGCCGAAACTTCAAAGTCACTGTCAATAATATTCTTGTTTGAGAATAATAAATTTGTACTCTACAAACGTATAGAGCACCCATTTAGTTTAATGTTAAATTGTTTTTATTACAACTGAACATAAAGGAAACATATATATATATATATATATATATATATATATATATATATATATATATATATATATATACATGCATACATGCATGTATACATACATATACGCGCACATATATGCGAACAAATACCTACATACAATTTTTTAATTAGTTTCTGAATATTTCGTCTTTATTTTGCATTAATATCGCATTAAAGAACTTTCAGATAATGCGAACAGACCGTCCAATAATGGCATCAAATTTTGGCACAAGGCCAGTAATTTTGGGGGAGAGGGAAGTTAACTACATCGTGCTGGTACTTATTTTATCAACCTCGAAAGGATGAAAGGCAAAGTTGATCAAGGCAGAATTTGAACTCAGAACATAAAAACAGAAGAAATACCGTTAAGCGTTTTGCTCCGTACGGTGACAGTTCTGCCAGCTCGCCGCACTCAAACCTTCTAATAAAAATCTATGAGAGCAAAGAATATGGGTTGTTTGATATTTGAGATCGGTGTTTTGAGTAGCTGTTATATCTGATGGGAACTATGTGTTTGTGTGATCGTTTCCTGTTTGTGTTTCTGTTTGAGTAAGTGTTTAGTCACACTGAAAGCGGTTAACGTGTGAATTTCCTACAAAAATGAAGAAAAATTAAAATATTTTCCTTTGCGATTTTCCGAAGGTAAGGTAAAATAGAGAAAAGAAAAGAAATTAATAGTTATTGAAAAATTGTATAGTCATTAAAGTGGGTAAACATAGGAAAATTACTATACAAGAAAGAACACCGACAATTTAAGGTGTGAAATAAGATTTCAAAGCGAAGCGATCAGTTTGAATTTCTTGTTATAGCTGTTTCTATGTTCCCAATGCAATAATGTATATATTGTTTTGACGTCATGCAGAAAGGTGTTCAAAGTACTAACATGTTCAGTTTCGAGTTTTATTTAGTCGTCAAAGCTATGGCCATGCTGGAGTATATGCGGAATTGTGTTGTTTTAATAGATTTTTATAAATTAATCGCCGCAAATTTTTTGACAAGCGAGTCGGTGGTAACTACCCTCCGTAGTTATATCCTTCATGAGATGTTTAACTTGAGGAACTAGAAAGAAGTGAAGAAGTGGCTCGAGATAACCTTCAACGGTGCTATGGAAATTAAGGGTACATAATTTTGGGAAGGTTATATAACAGAAGGCGTTCAATGCAAAATTATTTCAGTATAGACTCGTGATTCAAGATTGTTGAGTAAGAATGTGAGGCGATTTCCAGAGTTACGTTCGATTCTTTTAAATAACTATACACACAAGAAGCAACCTAAGATTATAATACCAGAATGTATAACATATATGATATGTATACAAACGTGAAACAATACTGGCTATAACAAGTTGTCCCAGAGTTGTGCTCTAAGTACAGAGTTTAGCATAGCATGCAGGCAGATCACCGGACGCTGTGTTTCGACTTTATTCGGTCGTTTTACTTCCTGTATGACATAAATGGAAGAAAGAACATTTAAAATCTACCCACAATGAATTGGATAGTTCTGCACTTTGTAATACAATTATTCTTAAATTGCTAAAATATCTTATATAAGAAAAGGAAACTCAGATAGTTCTGGCAGAAGTTTTTTCTTTTTTTTTTTTTCTCGAAGGATAAACCACATATTCGAAGATTTTGACTGAAGTTGTGTAACACGTCTGAATTCACCAGCCTTCATACCATCTGAACTAATTTTACGAATTTATTTACTGTTTCTCGAGGATGCACATCAACACTAGTTTTCCAATGTCAGTTGAGTTAATGCCTGAATGTCTTCCCAAATTTTCCAGCCGTATCTGTTACGTTATTTCCATATACTATAACGTTGAATATTAATACTACCACCAAACGTAAACATAACATTAACCCTTTCAATGAGATAAAGAACGACGCCACTACGATATCAAGGTTAGGAACAAGATAGTATATGACTCAGAAAAAGTAGTTTCCATAAAACAATCCGATATCACATCGTATTCTAAGCATTATCGGGTTCCATCCGGTTGTTGAAATATCAAGCATATATACACATTCACACCCACCCACACGCACACGCACACACACACACACACACACACACGCATACACACACACATGCACACACACACACAAACAGACACACATACACACACGCGCGTTTATATACATCTGTAAATGAATATAGATATATGTGTGTGTGTGTGGATATATATGTATGTATGTGTATATATATATATATGTATCTGTGTGTGTATGGATATATATATATATAAATATGTATATACGTATATATATATATATATATATATATATATATATATACACACACACACACAAGAGTACTACTTGAGCACCTGCATCGCTAAAAATAGAAGTAAAAAATATATTTCTATGCCGCGGAATAGTCATACACACACACACACACATACACACACACACATACACACACACATACACACACACATGCACTCACTTCCTCATTGTTGTTATTTCAGTGAATATCCTCATTTAGTAATATTATACATTTAATAAGAGCTTTATTTAGCTGACAACTCTCTTGCCATTACGCACGCGGACACACACACACACACACACACACACACACACACACATACACATCACACCTATACAGGGACATACACATGTATAACTGTTTTTAACAGTGGCTTTTGAGTAGTCAGGTAGTGCGTTATTACCTTAAAACGAACGTATAAAACCTACATGTAACTTTATTCATATCCATAAATACGGTGTGAAATTGAGTCGTTAGACTCTCAGATAGATTGCTTTGACCGAAATCTTCCGGCTTTCTGTAATTTGAGTTTGAATTCCGCTGAGATAAGCATTTGCATTTCAGCTTTCCAGGGTCAATAGATTGAGCATCAATTTAGTGCTAGGATCAATTTCTTCCTTCCTTCCTTCCTTCCTTCCTTCCTTCCTTCCTGTTTGCTATTCCTTGCAGAAGAAATCTGCTGTGGTCAAGCATCGGAAGAGAGAAACTACGCCAGGTCTGAAACTGCTCAATGAGTTGAGCAATGAAAGCAAAGGAATACAACCCATACGCATATCCAAATGTGGGTGTCGATATAGTGGCCTCATGATTGTCAGGTCGTTGGTTCGAATCCCTGACTGGCCGGCTTGTTGTGTACTTGGGTACGACACTTCATTCCATGACGTGTCAGTCTATACAGATATACGTGAGAAACAGCCGAGTACTGGTGAAGCTCAGTTTCCTCACATAGGTGTCGCATCCTCCATGTTCTACTGAGTTAGAAGTAGGAACGATGAAAGGGTGTTTATGTCAACTCGCGACAACATGGGCTCTAGATTCACTCTGCATTCTTTAGCTTCATTACTATGGCAAGAGTTCGGATACTTTTGATCAGACCTGCTATTATGTTAAAATGTCGTATGTCCAAATTTGGCCTAATACCTTATCTTCAATATTTATTTTGGCTTGCAATAGCCGGTTCTTTTGGTCAAACTATCGTATCCCCAGCTGCTTCAGATGCCAAGATATCAAAGATTGGTAAAGTTTAGTACAACGGTTTTGCTATGGAATGGTGAAATTATGTTTTCGTTTTCTGAAAAAAAAAGCAACAATTTGGACTTACGACACTTTTGCTTAATAGCAACACTATATATCAGGATTTAAGTATGTGTAAGTATGTAACTCTATGCTTTTCTGTATAAAGTTCTTTTTTAAAAAACTAACTACATTAACGTCTATTTACAAGCAACTAAAGTTCATCTAAAAAGCAAGAAAATACTCCAGTAAGTGAGCACACTTGTGCTAGTTGTGTTTGTACACACATTAATATGTATTTTTGTTGGAAACTTATTAACCGACTTTTCTTTCTTATTCTCTGCTGACGTCATTTCAATTAACAAAAGTGAAATCGCCTGATTTCATTTCTAACCAAGACATGGTGGACAACATATTCAATTGCACTTCCGGTCTGTTCGTTCTCTACGGTCGACATTGTGTACAGTATAGTATTCTGATTGGTAGCAACAGCTCCGTGAGGTTGCTCTCTTTACTAACAATCTCAGCAAATAGAAAAAGATAAAGAACAAAATGGAAAAAGAAGGGGCTAAAAATTATTAGAAAAACAGAAAAAAGGTTTTGCTATAGATACTTCTTGCTTTTATTGCAAAAAATGTGAAGTGAGGTATTCTTCGTGAATGGTGTATTGAGTGAGTGCGTGTGTATGTGTGTGCGCGTGCATATGTGTGTGCGTGCCTGTGTGTATGTGTGTTTTTATATATATGTATATATGTATATATGTATATATATGTATATACATATGTATGTATATATATATATATATATATATTTATATATATATATATGTATATATATATGTATATATATATATATGTGTGTGTGAGTATGTACATGTGTGTGTGTGAGTGTGTATATACATGTATATATACACATACATATGTAGACGTAGAAGAACATGGATATATAAATGTATGTATTTATTTATTTCTCCCTCTGCTTCCCTCTCTATCAATATTTATATATAACTTCATGTGTATACATACATACATACATATATACATGCATACATACAAACATACATATATATATATGTGTGTATATATGTATATATATGTATGTATATATAAGTATTTACATTTAAGTTTATATATGAGTACATATATGTTTATGTAGATATATATGTATGCGTATACATATAAATATATATATTCATATGCCTGCGTAGACATACATACACTTAAGCATATCACACGCGCACACGCACACACACACACACACACACACACACACACGCACACGAAGCATTTTACATTTTTGGTGCATAATATAAGAGTTCACTGTAGCCTTTTTGTTAAAAGTGCGTAGATTTGCTTTTAGATTTGTGATGTGATGTGTAAGGTAAACAGGTATATGTATCGAATGCTAAACGTTGTATGCAATCAACCTCATAATTGTTTATACTCCTGAACAGGTCGGTGAATGCTGTGAACAGAGCAGATGAGTACAGTGAAATTTAAGGCTGAGTGCATGAAATGATTACTTCTGACTCAGTAGCTTATCTACATGATGACGAACGCTCACAGCATACATGCACGCAGGTACACACAGGCATAGAGAGACACAGACAGACACAGACGGACAGGCATATTTGAAATTATACTATATTATGTATGTATGCATGTATGTATATATGTATGTATGTATGCATGTATCTATGTATGTATGTATGTATGGTAATGTTCTAGATGTCTTGTAGCGAAGCCTTTATTTAACTCTAGAAGTACCAAACGGTCATTAATGACCGCATTTGCTTTTACTTTCTAATTTGTACAACTGTATTGGATGTGCAATCATGAGCAACCTTTTTATATGTTTGCATGTATGCATGCATGTATGTATGTACATACACACACACACACACACACACACACACACACACACACACACACACATATATATATATATATATATATTAGAAAAAATAATAAGGTACTCAGAGACCAGGATGGTTGTACATTTACAGATTTTTATTGATATGTCACATGTTTTTATAAATTAGAGCTTGCATCTATTCTTATAGATTCTCCAGATTTAATTTTTCTTCAAATGATTTGTCTCTTTTTATAGTATTATTAATTTTTATAGTATTATTAATACTATAAATAGAGACAAATTCTCTGAAGAAAAATTATATCTGGAGAATCTACAAGAATAGATGCAAGCTCTAATTTATAAAAACATGTGACATATTAATAAAAATCTGTAAATGTACAACCATCCAGATTTCTGAGTACCATATTTTTTCTAATATATAATTCCTGTACATCACCTCCAAACCTAATACACACACACACACACACACACACATATATATATATATATATATATATATATATATATATATATATATATATATATATATATATATATATATATATATATATATATATTGTGTACATAAATAAATGCTACAAGACTGTATTTTCAAACCCTTTATTCACTGCATTAGTTTATATTTTAAATAAATTGTGTTAAATAAAGATTTTCAATGCCGGTCTAAATTGACCATAATATGGTCCTTGTAGGAAGTAAGAAATGTTGGTACTTTTAGTGTTAAACTATGCAGATGGATTGTTCATATTCTATTCTCAATAAGCGAGATAAACTCTATGTTTGTAAATTTGACGAGCTGGCAAACTCATTACTGCGCCGGACAGAATGCTCAGCGGTATTTCGTTCGTCTTTACGTTCTGAGTTCAAGTTCCTTTGAGGTTTCATTTGCCTTTCATTCTTTTGGGATCGATGAAATAAGTAGCAAGTGAGCACTGGGCCTCATGTCCGAAATTGCATGCTCTGTGCCAAAATTTGAAACCGTTATTTATTTTTGTAAAAGTGACGAACTGGCAGAATCGTTACAATGCCGGACAAAATGCTTAGCGGCATTTCATCCATCTTTACGTTATGAGTTCATATTCTGCTGACATCGATTCCGCCTTCACCCGTTCAGGATCAATAAAATAAATGCTAGTTAAGCATTGAGATCGACATAATCAACTTGTCTCTCCTGTCAAAATACTTCAGACCTTGTGCCTACAGTAGAAAAGCTATAGTAGAAAAGTCGGCGAGCACGCCGGACAAAATGCTTTGCAACTCCTTTCCCAGCTTTACATTCCGTGTTCAAAATCCGCCGGGGTAGTCGACTAGCTTCCTTTCCTGAAATCTCAAAACTTGTACTCATTTTCCCTAAAGGTGATGAGCTTGCAAAGCCGTTACCGCACCGCAAATTATGCTTAGCGGCATTTCTTCCGGTTCTTTATCTTCTGAATTTAAGTCCTGTCGATGTTGGCTTTTCCTTTCAACCATTTGGGGTCCATACCATAATGCCAGTTAAGTAATGACCTTTTTTTTCTCTTCAAAATTGCAGGCATTGCGCCCAAATCAGAAAGAATTATTCTCGTACTTGAGAATTCTGCTGCTCATTTCGCTCTAATTCCTAATTGAACTCACTAACTCCGAACACTACAATATTTGACACTTCATGCTTATTCAATGCTTACATTCATTATGCCACTGTTCCGTAGGAAAATGATTTTATGGTGTATATGATTATTAAACATAGGTTGACCATAGGATTCCGAGTGAAATTAGGTTAATGAAAAGTGCGTGGGAGTTCGCTGGATGGGGATTGTTCTTTCCGGTGATAGATCTACGCGTTGCCCGGATTAACACAATTGCCTGGTTCTTGGGTTCCTTTAGCAGTGTCCATTTTACTCTGTAGCAAGCATTGGGGACATCACCGGTGTGAAGAAACTTCTGTTTTTTCGCTCCTACCAGATAAAATGCAAAGAAATAAAGAAAGATTGAAGGAAAGAATGAAAAAAAGTAAAAAAGAAAGAAAGAACGAAAAGTAAACACGAAGATAATTAAATTACGAATTAGAAGCTCCTCTAGTAATGTAAACATTATCGTCGCATTTTCACAATGTATATATAAAACACACACACCTTGCAAAAGTGCCAAATATCTGTATCTACCATTCACGGTGATTTCGAGGCGAGTTGTCTCGCTTGATCTGTGATATTCAAGTGTTTTTTAACACACGGACATTATCCCGCACCCAATTTGGCGTATAAACAAAACTTATACACCGCGTACGTGCGAATGATAATGAACATAACTACAACAGGAAGTGACGACATCATCGCCTTATCTGGTTAAGTTTCTTTAGATTGAAATGCTTCGTTGGTTTAAGCCTCAGTCACCAGTTCATCAATATTAGTATTGTATTCGATAGCTTAAAAGACACTCAAACATAATAGATGCATCCCAATTTCAGCAGCGCGTATTCAGGAAAGAATGATTTTAGTGCAGGAAAGCGTGTGGTATTGGTTTCAAATATTGGCACAAAGCTAGCATCTTTGCTAGGAGCAGGAGGTGGGTGGGGGTTAAATTGACACTAGTGCTTAACTGGTATTTATTTTATTGACCCCGAAATGTTCGAAGACAAAGCCAACTTAGAACGTAAAGAGGTACGACATGCCGCTAAGCATTTTGCTCATGTACCAACGATTCTTATTTCTTTCTTGCCCAAAAGGGGCTAAACATAGAGCGGACAAACAAGGACAGACAAAGGTATTAAGTCAATTACATCGTAACTGGTACTTAATTTATCGACCCCGAAAGGATGAAAGGCAAAGTCAACCTCGGCGGAAATTGATCTCAGAACGTAACGACAGACGAAATACCGCTTAGCATTTCGCCTAGCGTGCTAACGATTCTGCCTGCTCGCCGCCTTTTCAAAGTATGTAATATTAAAGTAACTTCGCGTAGAGGACCCAGGGTGGGGGTTTGGAGACATGCTTTGTTTTGATTAAAAGCAGAGGGCCTTATATGACATCAATTATCGTAGTAATGTACTTCAAAATTTGATGATCCTAGACATTGACCTCTCAGATTCTTCTGCCCATCATAATGTGAAATTCACTATTGGCCAGCGTATGAGCTTACTCGAAACAGCACATACGCCATGCGGCTTCCTATGGTATCACCTGTAACTTTACTTGGGTGTGGTGGAGGAGCTATATGGTGCTGTCGCTTGCCAAAGGCAACCCGCGTTTGGTCTACGAACTCTTATTTCTATATTCGTCGCTAACCCCTATCTATCAACTGAAAATTAATTAAATATGTGCTAAAATATGTGTGTTCGTGTGTTTTTGTGTATGTGTGAGTGTGTGAGAATGTGTGTGAGTGTGTAAATATATTTGCTTTGTCGTATATAATTTGAATCAGGTCAAATTCATTGCTTCCAAAATGAAGGACTCTTTATCTCACTTTTGTTACTAATACTGCTGTTATTGTTACTCCTATCACTCTACCTCTTCTAGTGGTGGTGGTGGTGTTACTATGTGGCGGTAGCAATTTTGCTGCTGTTGATGATGATGATGATGATGATGTTGATGATATCGGATACTTATATCAAGTTATATTGGTGTCCGCCCAAAATTGACAGAAGAGGCGTATATAGGTGATTAAACAAACGTGATATGAGCCCAATAGAACCAAAATATAATATTGAAAAACAGGCATAGAGGAAGCATCAAATTGGTTGCTGTACCTGCTGGAAATAGTAACCGGGTGTTCCTCAAATTACATCTTACCTTCTTTTAAAATGCATACAATGGAAAATGTAGTACGCGGTACAATATGTCTGAAAAATAGACGGGAGAGTCAAAGTTGGATTGTCATTAGGCTCGCTCATTTGAAATTGATCAAAATCTGATACAACACACAGAAGTAACTAAAATAAAATTGAAAACATTAATTTGTAAGTAGAATGTATAATTCATTGAGTGCACTCCAACACATAGTTGTTGTTGGCACTCCGTCACTTACGACGTCGAGGATTCCAGTTGATCCGATCAACGGAACAGCCTGCTCGTGAAATTAACGTGCAAGTGGCTGAGCACTCCACAGACACGTGTACCCTTAACGTAGTCCTCGGGGATATTCAGTGTGACACAGTGTGACAAGGCTGACCCTTTGAATTGCAGGCACAACAGAAACAGGAAGAAAGAGTGAGAGAAAGTTATGGTGAAAGAGTACAGCAGGGTTCGTCGCCATCCCCTGCCGGAGCCTCGTGGAGCTTTAGGTATTTTCGCTCAATAAACACTCACAACGTCCGGACTGGGAATCGAAACCGCGATCCTATGACCGCGAGTCCGCTGCCCTAACCACTGGGCCATTGCGCCTCCAACACATAACTAGTACTATAATTCATTGACCCGGATAAATTTTAAACTTCTGGTAGAAGTATCGAATATTATTATAGCAAGGATTACTTAATCCATGCATATCAACAACAGTATGTGCTGACGGAGCTCTTTGTGTCCCAGTATCAATCATTTCTAGTGTTCTCCTGAGTCCGGCCTTCCTTCCCACTTTTTTCCTACTATATGTCAGTAACGCATTTCCTACCACATCCAGTAACGCCATCTCTTATGCAGCTGACGTGACAAGCCAACCTCACATTGATTCTGCAAAGGAAGTCTTTGAGAGCATCCTTTGGTGGAGTCATTTAAACTTGTCCCTTTTAAGAGCAATTCAAACACTACTCATATCAAGAAAACTCCACCACATGAGAGCCCTTCTGAACATGAGTGACCCTCAGAACCCTCACAGGCGCTCCAAATGCTTGGTTTTACTATCACTGAGGATCTCTACTTTCAAATCAACATCCTAATTCTAGCTATGAGAGCACAACCCAAACCAGCCCTTTTCTTTTAGGGGCCAGACGTTACAAACCCGAACAGCTGTTGTGCGTGCCTATGCGTATGTTCGTATGTGCATGTGCGTATATGTGTGTGTGTGTGTGTGTGTGTGTGTGTGTGTGTGTGTGTGTGGAGGCTCGTTTGTTAGTGGTTAGGATGTTACACGCATGGACGTAAGATTAATGTTTCGCTTCCTGGACCAGGTAACGAGCTGTGCTTTTGAAGAAAACGCTCCATTTCACGTTGCTCCAGTTCTCTGAGATGGGGAAAAAAGAGTAAATTCGGTGACGTACCAGCATCCCGTCCAGGGATTGCGGAACACACACACACAGACACATAGACACAGACACACAGACACACACACAGACAGACACAGACACACACACAGACACACACACACACACACACACACACACACACACACACACACACACACAGACTACTGCTCTGTGATGGTAGTGTTAGGACACCAGAGGTTAAAAAGTACTGACATACTATCAGCACATGAAAATGTATATCGTGTTTTTTAAAGCATATATATATATATATATATATATATATATATATATATATATATATATATATAATAAATATACAGGGATTAGCAGGAGCCTGCTTCTCCAACATACTGAGAATTCAGAAATAGCAGTCAAAGAACTACTGATTCCAAACTACAAATTTTTTCTCTAACGGATGGCGATATTTATGGCACACACAAAACAGAAAACAGAAGAGAAGAGTAAAAACAATACCCTTAACCGTGAAACGTCGTACCCAATTAACTAAAGGCAGGTTTGTTTTTACTCTTCTCTTCTGTTTTTTGTTCTGTGTGTGCCATAAATATCGCCATCCGTTAGAGAAAAAATTTGTAGTTTGGAATCAGTAGTTCTTTGACTGCTATTTCTGAATTCTCAGTATGTTGCAGAAGCAGGCTCCTGCTAATCCCTGTATATTTATGATTATAAATGGTTTTACCGATAAAGGTTTTTTCATACTGAGCTACTCGGCAAAATTGTTAATTATTAATTTTATTACTAATTAACGATTCCCTGCCCTATATATTTTATATACATATATATATATATATATATATATATATATATATATAGACACACACACACACACACACACACACACACACACACACACACACACACACACACACACACACACACACACACACACACACACACACACACACACACACATATATATATATATATATATATATATATATTCACATATATATTACGATCCTAAAGAGATGTAATTGAACATATAGATATCAAGTAGGTGAAGTTAGTCATTGGACAAGTAAAAAGAAAGTGATTTAAGAAAGGAAAAGAGGCAGGACTACAGTAGACAGACGATGAAAATTAAAACAACTGTAGCTTAGCGAGAAATGCTTTGAAAAAACACAGGAGAGATAGTGTGAGTCGAGATTAAGATTTCAGACTTTAAACAGCATGCGATTGAAAGGGTATTAGATTTCATCTTCTAAAGAGATTAATGAAGAAAGTCAAAGCTAGCAACACGGTTAGGGATTAGGTGAAATATACACCACCAGGATTAAGTTTGAATATATAGAGTATATATTTAGGTTAAGAAAAATATGAAACACTATGACAGATAAATAGATAATTATTTAACGAATAAACGCTGGCAAGAATCGGATATATGTGTTAGCGAAGGCATCTCTATATAAGTGTTTGACTTGAACTGCTAGATGTAGCAGCTAAATTTCTCTCTAATCACACCATGACAACTTGAAACAAAGGCGGATATATTAAATAATGTAATTCTAGATATCACTTAAACTATAGGGTGATCTCGGAAGGGATAGCTTAACCTGGAGGTAAACAAGAAACTATCCAAAGATACGACAAAGAAGCCTCTAAATTAATGGTTTTCAGCCAGGGTCTATATGGTCCTTAGGGGTCCACACAAGATTTTGATGTTTAAATTTATGGGTAATAAATTGGTTATACTTCTATAAGATCTCTTTTATCTTTTACTTGTTTCAGTCATTTGACTGTAGCCATGCTGGAGCACCGCCTTTAGTAGAGCTAATCGACCCCAGGACTTATTCTTTGTAAGCCTAGTACTTATTCTATCGGTCTCTTTAGCCGAACCGTTAAGTTACAGGGACGTAAACACACCAGCATCGGTTGTCAAGCGATGCTGGGGGGACAAACACAGACAGACACACAAACACATACACACACATACATATATATATATATACATATATACGACGGGCTTCTTTCAGTTTCCTTCTACCAAATCCACTCACAAGGCTTTGGTCGGCCCGAGGCTATAGTAGAAGACACTTGCCCAAGGTGCCACGCAGTGGAACTGAACCCGGAACCATGTGTTTGGTAAGCAAGCTATTTACCACACAGCCACTCCTACGCCTATAAGATATAAATATTTTAAGAATTTTTTTTTATGTAATTCCTAATAATATTTAATCATAAAAATATAATGGGATTCTTTTAAGCATCGAATGTTTATTTCGGGTTCAGTAAAATAAAATAGGCATGGAAAGGTTCCATAAGTAAAACATGGTTAAAAAGACACTGCTCGAGTTGCTAGAAACTGAAGTTAAATGTCTATGAAATCACACCCTACCATCTTGAAATAAAGGTAAGACGTATTGGGTAATGCAGTCCCAGATATATCTGAAACGACTAGCTGGGCACGGATGTACACTCTTTGAAAATTTTGATGGCGTGTCAAATTTGGAGAAATCATGATTCTTGAGATTACGAATCTTTCTCATATGGAATTGGTCTCAATTACCAGGTCTAAAAAACAATTAATATGTACAGAAGTCGTTATGTTCGGCTGAACACTTTCGTGACAGCGTCCCAGCTTGGCTCTATCTATCTATCTATCTATCTATCTATCTATCTATCTATTTATCTATCTATCTATCTGTCTGTCTATCTGTCTGTCTGTCTGTCTATCTATCTATCTATCTATCTATCTATCTATCTATCTATCTATCTATCTATCTATCAATCAATCTATCTATCTATCTATCTATCTCTACCTCTGCGCAAACGTGCGCCGTGCCGGGCAGGAGCATCCATGACAACCTCCATCTGATGCGCTACATCATAGAGCGGGTAGCTAAGGGACCTGGCATGGGTGGGGCCCTGATCAATTTAGATCAATCGAAAGCTTTCGATAGGGTAGACCATCAATACTTGGAGGCTGTCCTCATGGCGGCTGGCTTCGGTCCCATTTTCCGCGGCTGGATGGCTGCCTTGTACAGAGGCATCCGTTTGGTAATTCGCGTCAATGGGCACCTATCAAGACCCTTCGACATTGCACGTTCGGTCCGTCAGGGATGCCCCCTCTCGTCGCTCCTGTACGTATTGGCTCTAGAGCCACTACTGCGGAAGCTGGCGACGCTGAGGTGCATCCCGCGAGAGTTGGGATGCGGGACGAGCGTGTCGGCATACGCGGACGACGTCACCGTCATAGTGTCTAGCCAAAAGCACATCGAGCTTGTCGGCGAGACACTGAAAGACTACGAAGCGGTAACGGGAGCAAAAATCAACCGGGATAAGTCAGTGGGCTTGCGACTCGGCACCTGGAGAAGCAAGCCCATGCCGTCAAGCAGCGCCTCCGTCGTGGGACGTTGGACTGACGGTCCGGTTGAGTTGCTCGGGGTCTGGTTTGGTCCGGACCGCCAAACGGAGAAGAACTGGGACGATATAACGAGAAGGGTGACCACTCTAGCCCGGCAATGGGCCGAGAGGAAGCTGTCCCTAAAAGGTCGGGCGGAGGTGGCGAACACGTACATCGCGTCCGTCATCTACTACCGCCTAACCGCCGTTCCTTGTCCTGACCCTACCATCACCAAGCTGGAACGCATCCTCTTCTGCTTCTTGTGGATAGGAAGCGTTCTGATGGTTAGGCGATCCGTTTGCTGCCAACCCTCGTTAAAAGGAGGACTGGGCATACCGTGGTTGATGATGCGCAGACACGCGCTGAGACTGCGACATCTCCGGCTCTACGTAGACAACGGTGAGCAGGTGTGGTCGCCGTTTGTGCGGCGCACATTCCCGCAGCTCGTCTCCATGACCGAACTGCAGTCGTGGATCAAGAAGAGGCCGAGGAAGGGCGAATGGCACCGCGAGTGTCGCGTTGCTCTCCGGCAACTCCAACAATCCGGGTCAACCTTGAGCGACTGCATCACAACTAACGCATTCTATAGTGGATTAGTGGAGGGAAGGTACGACGACGATCTCGGGGCGAACCTGGGCGTCGACGAGGAATACCTGACCCGCCTGTTTAAGACGACCTGCGGGCCGGGACCTATGGACAACTTCCAGAGATCCCTGGCCTGGCAGTGCTATCGAGAAGCACTACCCGTTCGGGATAAGCTCTACAGGCATGACTCGAGAAACACAGGGCCGACCTGTCCGAGATGCGGGCAGAGCGACGAAACCGTTCTGCACGCACTCGTACAATGTCCCACCATTTCCGAGCTGTGGGCTTACGTCGAACAACTGCTATCGCGTGTGGGAGGGTTGGTCTATCAGCCGAGTCTATCGTGAATATTGTCCCGCCTCCTTCTTTTAAACGGCAAGGAAGAGCTATTTTCATCGTACTTGTGGCTATGGCGAAAGAATGTGTATGGTGGACGCGTCTGAAAGGTCTAGAGACAAAGACTTTCCTCTCTGGGCAATCTCTCATCAACTTCTTCAAGTATCACCTGAAGAGGAAGGTGAGAGTAGAAAAGGAAGTTTTGTCTAGTGAATGCTTCAAAAAAAGATGGGTGAATGTAGCAAGGATGGCACGTGTGAATGACGGAGCCACCTTGAGCATAATACTATAAAGGAGTAAAAAAAAATCCAGACAAAAAACAAAAAGGCAAAAGAGAGTCACTTACTGTTATAGTTTCTTCAATGACAATATTGACCAAGGTTACCGTGGTCTTTTCCGTAGGCTTTTCTTTCCACGGCTAAACCTAAACTGTCCTCCCCTCTTTTTACACGAGAACATTACTGTGATACACGATCCCTATTGATCGCTTTTTTTTTTCTCGATCCTTTTTGATCGAACTCCCCCCCCTTTTTCCCTTCCTACGATCCCTTTTGATCGACACACCCCTACTCTTTTTTTCTCTCTTTCCTTTCCCCCTCTCAAAAAGAAAAGCTCTTCATTGTATTTGTCCCATCTTTGTTGAGCCCTGTGTGGCTAATAAAAGAAATGTATCTCTATCTATCTATCTATCTATCTATCTATCTATCTATCTACATACATACATACTTACATCGTGGTTGTCTGCTCCTTATTAAGAGTCTAGCCACCTCTTGCACTTACACATTAGATCCATCATGGCGTCTGATGTGGCATTTTAAACCAGACAATGTATTAAAAAGACACCCGCATGGGTTGAGAAGGAATTGCAATTGTGGCACAACGCGTATAGGCGAAAATACTTTTAATAAATCAAAAATTTAATTTATTTACCTGTATTTGTCAATGTCGTTTATATATGTCACTAGCCACTCTGTGTCCGTAACCAGATTTCCTTTAAATTATGCCAACTACCTAGGTCACGAAAGTGTTCTACTCTTTCTGTATAAGTTCAAGTTCCTTGGCTACAACAGATATGGCACCTATTGAGAGAGAAACACATGCCCTCAACTGTGCGTATCTCCTCTTCTCATACAGAGTTTGTCTCAATTCAATTGCCATTTGGTCGTTATGACACATACTCAGGTGGCCAGACGGCGGAGATAATTCTAATAAATCAAGAATTCATGTTCTATGGTATTTGATATACCTGTATTAGTGTGCTTAATACGCATATATATATATATATATAATACAAAGGATATATATTGCATATGTTGCATGTGTGTGTGTGTGTGTGTGAGAGAGAGAGAGAGAGAGAGAGAGAGAGAGAGAGAGAGAGAGAGAGAGAGAGAGAGAGAGCACGTGTGTGTGTGGCCTGTTTGTGTCTGTGAGTTAGAGGTAGATGACCGAACATAATCAATTCATAGAATAAAACAATACTGTGTAGGATTGAGTTCCGTCTTAGTTCCGTTTCTTTACATCAAGGTAGACTTTGCCTTCTGTTTTTTTTACTATACTAATTACCATGATCGATATAATCGATTAATCTTTGAAAGCCGCAGTCCAAATGCTGAGATAATAAAAAAAGGGAATAATGGAATTGCTTATATACATACATACATACATACATACATGCATGCATGCATAAACATGTATATGCATTTATATGTGTGTGTGTATTTATATACACATATAAACATATATGCATATATATTTATGTGTGTATACATATATGCATATGTATTTATATGTATGTATGTATATATATATATGTATATATATATATATATATATATATATATATATATATATATATATATATATATGACATATATGTATATACATATATATATATATGTATTTACATGTATACATATATATGTATCTATATAGATATATCTATATATATATATGTATGTATATATATATGCATATATATATGTGTGTGTATATATATATATGCGTGTGTGTGTATATATGCATATATACATTAATATATGTATATATATATATATATATATATATATACTCATATAGATATTTATACACACACACATATACATATATATAAACACAGAGAGAAAAGGAAAGAGGGAGAAAAATGGAGCCAGACAGACAGACAGACGGGCAGACAGAGACATTGAAAGGGGGAGATGAAGGGAATGTGACAAATATAATATATAAAAAAAGGGGGTAAGAGAGAACAGAGAGAACATAGTGAACATTAGAAATAGTGAGGAAGTGAGGGCGAATAGAGATAGAAACAAGTATACCCCTTACACACACACCACCACCACCACTACCGTCACCACCACCACCACCACCACCACTACCACCACCATCGCCACCAACACCGTACCTACAATGACACACCACACACACAAACGCAAACACCATCATCGCTGTCTTCTTGCATACATTAACCGACTTTGGTGCATTACTGCTTTCAGAACTGGATTGTTATTTTAAGGCGTGGGTAATGGATGAAATCACTTGGCTAGGCGAGTGATTCCCTCGTACATCTACACAGCTATACATAAGTAGTAAACTCACTTATATACACTCACATACACTTAGGTACACTCAGGCTACGTCACCCCACTTTTGTTTATCTAAATATACATGTATATTTTTTCCCTTGAGTATGTGTGGTTGCATGTTTTTTTGTGAATATATCTAAGCATTTCACTATTATCTCTGCGTGTGTATGCGAGGGCGCGTGTATCTACAAGGAATATATAAATATGTATGAATGTATATATATAATATATATACATATATATATTTGTCCATATAAATATGCATGAATTCATAATTATATTTACTTAAGTATATATACGTGTATGTACTGTGTGTGTGTGTGTATCTACATAGCAATCTTTATGTTCATATATGTATGTGTATATAATGATGTGGCCAGTATGGGGTGCGAACCCACGATTTTCGCGTTATCAGCACGAATTCTGACCAACTGAGCTAAATATATATATATATATATATATATATATATATATATATATATATATATATATATATATATATATATATATATATATATATATGTTTATATACGTATATATATATTTAGATAAATAAATACAAACATATGTACAGAATAGATATATATATATGTGTGTGTGTCTATCTATCTATCTATCTATCTATCTATCTATATATATATATATATATATATAT
>NC_142930.1:123543561-123548561 GCF_046866305.1 Octopus bimaculoides | reverse complement strand
AATCTAAGAGTTGTGCCTATAGTAGAAAGTATTTAAGGCGGTGAGCTGACAGAATTGTTGTCGCGTCGGGAAAAATGCTTCACAGCATTTCTCCCAGTGATTTATAGCCTGAGTTCAAATACCACCGCGGTCAACTTTGCCTTTTCATCCTTTAGGGTCGATAAAATAAACCATTGGTCAAGTACCAGGATTGGAGTAATCGAGTAACCTCTTCTAACTAAAATTTACCTTTTTTTTTATGCCGAAATGTGTAACGATTATTTATGCGTATCTATTTATATACCTATCTATATATATTGTTGGTTGGTTAGTTCTCATTACTTCGTAAGGAGCACAGGGACAATTTCTCTGGTGTATATGACTCTCTTTGGACGAGACAGCAGTTCGTTGCAAGCTTTTTCACATCTACCGGCTGGGTGGACAGGAGCAACATAAATTGAAGTGTTTTGCTCAAGAACATAATGCATCGTCCGGTCCAGGAATCGAAACCACAATCTTACGATCATGAGTCCAAAACCCCAACCACAAAGACATACGCCTCCACACACACACACACACACACACACACACACACACACACACACACACACACACACACAGGCAGTCTTTAATTGGCCGTCATCGATGCCGGAAGGGCGTCCACTACGCTCAAGATCTTCATGGCTCAGGTGTCCACTGCGAAATCGCTTAAACCATCTTCGAGCTGACCAGTCACTGGTCATTTTCTCACCAAACCTTTCGTTAATATCACGTGCGGTTTCAGCTGCTTTACGTCATTTTTTTGAAGTTGAATAGCAAAATTGCTCGAATATCGCGCATTGACAGTTCCATTTAAGATGATTATAACATGTAGCTGTATGGTAATCCTATGCTAACTCTTTGGTATCTTCCTTTTTTGACTATTAGTAGACGAAGAGTTTACTTGGTCAGAGGAACGGATGCAGACTGCTGGTCACTGTAGCTGAAGTTGACTACCAGATATGGACGCGGTTGTTTTCGTTTCCTCTCAATTGTGTGTGCCTTTCCTAAACATTTGTAAAGAAAACAGACTGGCATTGCTCTCGTAAAAGTTGGCGTTACTATAATTTTTTATTCTCTAGGCTCAAGACCCGAAATTTTTGGGGAGGCGGGGCAGTCCATTAGATCGACCCAGTACGCAACTGGTACTTAATCTATCGACCCCGAAAGGATGAAAGCAAAGTCGACCTTGGTGGAATTTGAACTCGGAACGTAAAGACAGACGAAATACCGCTAAGCATTTCGCCAGGCGTACTAACGCTTCTACAAGCTCATCGCCTTTGGCATTACTATAATAATTGGTCTTTGTGATACAAGGTTAGGGAGCAGCTTTGATAAAATTGAACTTTTATATTACGTTTTCTTTTCCTTTGTATTCAAAACTCCCATTATTTTTATCTTGCTTGTCCCAACCTTTAATCTGTTCCTCATTTTCTAAAGCGCACGTCTATTTTCAATTCAAGCAATATATATTCTGTAACGATCACATGTCTAATATGTATAATATCATAAATATCAATTGTATCTATTGGGATTGTTCCGTTTTGTTTGTCATCAAAAGTTCATTCCGCTCTGTTTGTTTTCCTCACATGCTGACCTTCTTTACATATGTGACTGGCATTTCAAAAGTAAATAATTTTTATGTTAATGTGTATTATACAAAATAAATAGCACTTACTTATATTCATGCACTTATAACATTACTTTCTTACTTTCCTTCTAATTTTGTTAATTTCAGATTCCATGATGTTATTGGATTTATTCTAGATTTTAGGGAGAAATATGTGCTCAGGCCGATACCATTATTAAGGGTAAGCAAATATTTATTATCATTATTATCATTATTATTATTATTATTATTATTATTAATGATAATAATAATAATAATAATAATAATAATAATAATAACAAGAAGAAAAAGAGGTAAACAACATTATTTCTGAAGAAACTTCCTCGCTTTCCAAAAAGTTAAAAGTGAAACTTTGGGCGTTTGTAGCATTTTGAAAATGGTGAGGTGATGGGTGGATGTTTGGGAAGGAGATTTTAGTGTTTCTTTAAGAAAAGAAGGAAGAAAACAATTCTTAAAGATTCATACTCTCTGGGTTTTTCTCCATGGTTTACCAAGGGAAAAATTTGGAAAAAAGTAAAAAATGAAGAAATTGGAGTGGGGAAAGAGAAAATTAAAATATTGAGAACGTGCTTTTTGGGCGAAATCCTAATCTTCTATATCTAAAACATAGGAATCGGAAAAAAAAAAAATTGGGAAAAAAATAAAAGGTGGGGACATGCTAGAAACAACAGGTAAAGAACAGAAATTCTGGGAAAACTTCCTTAAGTTTATATCGAAGATCAGGTTTTTAAATACATTTATAGGATAGAAAAAGGTAATTTCAATTGGATTTGAGCTGTAATTTTGCGCGTACACACAACAGGAAATAACATAATTTGTACAGAAGTTTTACTTAGAGTATGTTTATGTGTGTGTGTATGTGTGTGTGTGCGCGTGTATGTGCGCGTGTGCATGTATGTGCCAAAGAAAATGATTTAATGGCATTCTTTCGTTTGAAGCAGCAAAGTTGTCAGCTGTTTCTTTCTGTGTTCCTTTCTCTGGAAGAGCGTAGGCTCGAAACGTTAAAGACTTTTTCACTTCCTGAGCGTTAAACTTATACATTTGTTTGTTGTCTACACCTATCTTCGTCATTTTTTGGGAATTCTCCCTGTATATATATATATATATATATATATATATATATATATATATATATATATATATATATATATATATATGTATATATGCGCGCGCGTATGTGTGTTTGTGTTCGTTTTTTCCATCACTACCTCCTGACAACAGGTGTTGGTATATTTACGTCTGTGTAACTTAGCGGTTCGGCGAATGTTCCTGATACAATAAGTACCAGACTTTACAAAAAATAAATAGATAAATGAAATAAACGCTATTGGGGTCGATTCGTTCGACTAAAATTCTTCAAGGCCTTGTTCCAGCATGGCCGCAACCTAATGCTTGAAAAGAAAAGATAAAATATATATATCTGACGTCATTGTCCATACTGATTACATATATTTTGTGTTTACAGAACTTAATGTTGTCAACGCTATTCAATTTTCTGTTTTTCAACATGCAGCTGTAAGGCCTCTTTGTTTAATTTCCTCATTTCATTTTAAGAATATTTTCCTACTTGAAAGTAATTGCAAGTTGTGTTTGTTGGCGGTATTGAGGTTAATACTTACTCCTCTATAACAAGTATGTCTTCCTGTTAATTTCCAGGCCATTTTTGAACCACGAATGATAATGTAAATAGCTACCGCACTAAGGTATATACACTGTCAAGCAAATGAATTAATAGCTCACTGAATTAGCTTGCAAGCGACTGAGCATTCTACATACACGTGTTCCCTTCCATAGTTTTCATATAGAATCAGCGTCACTCATTTAGTGAGAAGGCTGTACCTTTGAATTACAAGAACAATTTATGTGACAGGCTTCCAAACAGTTCTTTTCTACGTAATTTTATTCACAAGTTACCTCATTTCATTACTATTTAAAGGAGAACTGGAAGAGGTATTTGGACGATTGCTTTATACTTTGGAAAGACAGCATGGACAAACTCTTCGATTTCAAAATAATGCTTAACAATATTAATAGCAACATACAATTCACCATGGAGTACAGCAGTAAACAACTTCCTTTTCTTGACATCCTAATTAAAATAGTCAATAACCACATCGAAACAGACATCTTCTATAAACCCACAGATTCTAAACAGTACCTATTATTCAACTCATGCTACCCAAACACATAAAAATTAATATACTTTATAATCTGTACCATAGTTTCAGACACCTATACTCGTGAACGAAGACTCCTTGAACTCAGATCAATACTAATCAAAAGACATTACACAATATCATCAATAAATGATGGCATTAAACGAGCTAAAGAAATAGATATACGAACATTAAGGGAAGTCAACCGAAATACTAAACCAGACTTTAAAATAGTCCCCTACATCTTCACATATAACCCTAGAAACAACGAAGCCTCATTTTCTTTTTCCACAACTTTCTCTCACTCTTTGTTTCTGTTGTACCTGTATTTCAAAGGGCCAGCCATGTCACACTCTGTGTCATGCTGGATCTCCTCGAGAACTACGTTAAGGGTACACGTGTCTGTGGAGTGCTCAGCCACTTGCACGTTAATTTCACGACCAGGCTGTTCCGTATCCGACGGAGTGCCACAACAATATTGTAGGTGTTATTATAATATATCTACTTCCACATCAGATTTCAAATTTCGGCACAGGGCCATTAGCTTTAGGGAGCGAGCTGAGTCGATTAAATCCACTCCAGCGTTCAACTGGTACTTATTTTATCGACCTCGAAAAGATGCCAGCTCGCCTTATATATATATATATATATATATATATATATATATATATATATATGTATGTGTGTGTGTGTGTGTGTGTGTGTGTGTGTGTGTGTGTGTGTGTGTGTGTGTGTGTGTGTGTGTGTGTGTGTGTGTGTGTGGCCTAGTGGTTAGAGCATTCGGTTCACGATCGTAAGGTTGTGAGCTCAATTCCCGGTGACGCGTTGTGCCCTTGAGAAAGAAACTTTATTCTACGTTGTTTCAGTTCACTCATCTGGGAAAAATCTGTAGTGCCTGTATTTCAAAGGGCCAGGCTTGTTACATCTTGGGTCACGCTGAATCTCCCCGAGAGCTATTTTAAGGTTACACGTGTCTGTACTGGGCTCAGCCACTCTGCATGTTAATTTCACGGGCAGGCTGTTCCGTTGGTCGGATTAACTCGAACCTTCGTCGTCTTAACCGACGGAGTGCCAGTTTTGCCGTAAATGTGTGTAGGTGGGGGCAACAAATTTCTTGCGAACAATTATGCGCGTTCCTGTCTGTGTTTACGTTTACATCGTTTTAAATACAATCGGTTTTGTTATGCTTATGCACT
>NC_142930.1:123536061-123538561 GCF_046866305.1 Octopus bimaculoides | reverse complement strand
TCACCATGTTGCACACACATATGGTTGTGATGGATGTGCCTGGTGTACCCTTATCAGACGAGTAGTCATGATGGGTGTAATGGGCTTCGTATATTTTACCCCAGTGTCACTTTGATGGCATGGCACTGTTCTCTCACTGAATAATAATAATAATAATAATAATAATAATTGAAGTCCTTGTTGTGACTTGACAGATGACTAAAAACTCCTCCGGTGCATTTTTACCTACGCTGTGTTACGAAGGAATAATAATAATAATAATAATAATAATAATAATAATAATAATAATAATAATAATAAAGCATTTTTTTTTCTAATTGATGTATCAATACCAGCAGATGACAACGTTTCTCTAAAAGAAATGGAAAAACTTTCAAAATACAAAGACCTGGAAATAGAGATAACTCGAATGTGGAATCTAAAAACAGAAACAATTCCTATCATAGTAGGTGCCTTAGGTATAATAAAAAAATATTCAGACAAATACATAACAAAAACACCAGGACTTACAAATATATATAACATACAGAAAATTGCACTACTAGGCACTGCACACATCCTACGCAAAACACTTTCAATACAGTAAACATAAGAGCATCACAGCAAACCACAGCACATACCCAAGGCGCACAGAGCTGCGCTCGGTAGTGAAGTGAAAGCACGTTATAAAAATAAAACTACTGAATAATAATAATAATAATAATAATAATAATAATAACAACAATGATAATGATAATCCTTTCTACTTAAGGCACATGGCCTGAAATTTTGCTGAGAGAAATTCAAATTTCTCGACCCCGAAAGGATGAAAGGCAAAGTCGACATCGGCAGAATTTGAAGACAGAACGTAGCGACGAGTCGAATTAAGAGGCAACAAAGTTCGGCTTGAATATTAACATCAGGAATATTTTAAGACATTATTAGTAAAAACAATTCCACGAAAGGAGTGGCCTGGAATGAGGCTTATTTGATTGAGATAAGGAGAAGGAGCGGAGGAGTGAAAAAGGAGAAAGGTATGGGAAATCGAAAGAGTATTTTGATTGAAAGAGAAAAAAAAAAGCAATTATCAAAATATTAGAAGCTTTGATGATCATAATAACCGACATGTACGGACGCCAATATATTTACATGCACACATAAATATTCATATGCGCCCAGCTGTTTTCGGCGACTAATTTCCTCTGTTTGTCTTGATATGGACGAGCTTATATGTAGCTCATGAGCATGTTCATGTGTACACCTACCAACCTACATACCTACCTACCTACCTATCTATCTATCTATCTATCTATCTATCTATCTATCTATCTATCTATCTTTCTAATACAGATATAGTTACTCACACACACACACACACATACACGCATATATATATACATGTATATAAACAATATATGAGTATATGCATATATATGTACATGTATGTATATACGTTCATCTACATGTACATATAGATACATAACTGGGTACATGACGTTGCAAAAGAACAAGGACAAAATGGTAAACAAGGTGCAACAAACAAGCAGGCCACATAGAAACATCCCCTTCATCAGCTGCCACCATTAAAACTCCGGCGTTTCGAAGAATTAAGGCAGTACGCATCGTTAAAATGGTTACCTATACACTTCATATTTATATATACAGACCCATACTTTGGCATGCAATGGATACATGTGTATGCACCCTCTGTACCTTTGCCATTCTAACAGTTATTAATTTTTTAAAAAGGGTCAGGAGAATTGATTTACATAAACAAACAAAATTACTACGTAAGGAGTGTATAAGCATCTATGGCTATCTCTGCGTCTGTCCCGTCTCTGTCTCTCTATTTCTCTTTCTTTTCATATAAGTGTGTGTGTATGTGTGTGCGTGTGTGTATATGTGTGTGTGTGTGTGTGTGTGTGTGTATAATGACATGTAAATGTAAGGTCATCACTAGTGAGGAAAGCTGGTGTTACGGAATTTGCAGATGAGGAAGAGGTGAAGAAAAAACCACACATTTAGCTTTCAGCTGCAACCCTCTCCAGCTAGGGTTTGACCACAGTCACGAGCAGCTTCACATAGCCATCTTGATTTAGCCTAAGACCCTGTTCAGGGAGGTGGGAATGAATTCCGACGTACGGACGCGGCCTGCACTCCTTCTGTGTCTCTTCCTGATCGCCACGGCTTCATAGACTCCGTTGCAGTTATCCCTGTCCTGTCTTAAACCTTTACAGTATCCAATGAATTAAGCAGTAGTCATGACATCGGCGCGAATCCTCATGATCCAGGTAATTCTTTTCTAATATTCGGATGGCTTCCAGTCTACCATATCAGCTGACTTTTTCTCGACTACAGCTATAATTTTTATGCCGTCTAATACCGTTCACTGTTTTCAAATATATCGAACTGTTCCTGAAAAAAGGGGTAAAAAGTGGCCGTCTTAGCCTGAACACACTGTATGTATGTGCGTATGTATGTATGTATGTATGTATGTATGTATGCATGCATGCATGTATGT
>NC_142930.1:123521061-123531061 GCF_046866305.1 Octopus bimaculoides | reverse complement strand
CATACGCGCATACGCGTATTCTATGAGCGTTTTTCACTTTCTCCCCTTCGGGTTTTTCCCTTTATTTAACGGTCATTTTCGTAGTATTTCTGTTTGTCTTAATAACTGACGAGATGCCGGAGCTGATTTCGCCCCCATCCCGATATCTCGTAGTTTTATGATGGCAACCGAATAATTGTCACATATTATATTACAGATAAATTCCTCTCTTTTCATAATATCGAGGTCTCATTCATTCTTTTGTTGTCATGCTATTACTATTGATATATGTATATATATATATATATATATATATATATATATATATATATATATATATATATATATATATATATATATATATATATATATATATATATATATATATGTACATATATATATACATATATATATATATATATATATATATATATATATATATATATATATATATATATACATATAAATATATATATATATATATATATATATATATATATATATATATATATATATATATATATATATATATATATATATACATATATATATATATATATTTATATATTTATTTATAAACAAGGATGAGATCGATATTTAAATACCGATTTTATCAAGTGGCCAACATGGGAATAAAACCCATCAAAGGTAATAATTAATTAAAATTATATATATATATATATATATATATATATATATACATACATACGCACACACACACACCACACACTCACACACACTTTCTCTCTCTCTCACACACACACACACACACTTACATATATATATATCGTTGCTATTGTGCAAATATGTCGCAAGTTCAAAATGTCTCTTTTTCAGAAAACGAAAAAATAGCTTCACAAATCCATAGCATACCGTTGTACTACACTTAGACAATTTTTGATATCTTGGTACCTGAAGCAGTTTGAGCAAAAGAACCGTCTATTGCAAGCAAAAATAAATATTGAAAAAAATAAAACGCATTTGGCCAAATTTGGACATAATAGTAACGATGTGTATTATAGAATGTATATAACACACATCATAATTTCTGAGACACACTTACACATAACATATATGCAAATGCGCGGATTTATTTCTGTGCTTAAACTACGTGTGTTTAAACTATATGTTAGTGTGCATGTATGTGTATGTGGGAGTGTGGGCTTAAAAATGTCTTTACGTATGTATATACATGCGTTTGAATACTTATAGATTGGAAGGTGTATGTTATGAGTATGTATGTATGTATGTATGTATATATATATATATATATATATATATATATATATATATATATATATATATATATATATATATATATATATATATATATAGGGAGAGAGAGAGAGAGAGAGAGAGAGAGAGAGAGAGAGAGAGAGAGAGAAACATACACACATATAGATACATATGTAATAAATGCATTATATATGAATACAAACACACGCACACATGGATACATCACACATCACATACACATGATAACTCAAATATGTACACCACCCTACACACATGTATAATATACACGCATATGAATACACATTTATATCTATATATACATTCATACGTACAAACACAGCACAACCGCGCACACACGCAATACACACACATATGTGTATATGTATGTGTGTGTGTGTGTTTGTGTGTGTGAGTTTTTGCGTGTGTGTGTGTTTGCATTTGAGTGTATGTACGTATGTATTTATGTATATATGCCAAGTGAAAGAAAATAATGGAGGAGATGGTGTTATTCATTGAAAGAACTCCACCTGCTCTTTTTGTTTTCACTCTTCACAAATATGTGGTTTTGCCACTTCTGGAATCTCGAAATGAGATCTTCCCACAACTGGTCTGGCAGGTGAAACAACAACAACTATTAAGACTTGGCAATGGTAAATGTATTAAAGTGATGTATTAGAGATAGTGATGTAGCGGAGGCATGTGACTGTGCGTGGGTGATGTAAGGGGATGTTGAGCTGTGCGCTAATACGGGTTGTAAAGATTTGAATATTTCATTCCCTCGCTCAACACGTTATTTCAATTCAAATGACTCGAGATTCGAAAGTGACAGTTCAGTATGCCGTCAACAGCTACAAACATTGAATGAAATTATTCATCTCAACAGTGAGACAGTTTACCTAGAGCCAGTCAAGGTTCTCCAACAGATGCGGGATTATTAACTGAGCTACTGCTAAGGCAGGCATACTGCTCCATATTCAGAAAAGGCCCATTACCCGAGCCATTCTCGTCGTTCTTCTTCAACTTCCAGTTAATTCACTGGAAAGAGAGCACGTTCCCATCTAACCTAATTTTTTTCCAAGTGGGACTTGAGAATATTAATGGAGTTCGGACGAAACTTTTATCCTTTATTCTGATAGTTGGATCTGTCATAAATGCGTCATCAGTTGTTTAACATACATCCTCAAATCAGTAGACACCAAACGGATTTGTAGATACCAAACGCTCACTCTTTTCGTTGACTGCGTAAATGACACAATATTCTTTACGCAAGTCCACATTAGCAGATTCGTAAAATCGAGTCAGATCTTGTAACACTGTGGGAAATGACTGAGTAAGTTTAAGAGATTTTTGAAACACCCTTCGCCCCAATGGGATATTCAAACACACAAACACATTCCACACCGAATGACATTCTTGGTAACGACCCATCCGTTGATAAATTGACTCGAGAGACCTGAATTGGGGCATAAATAAACTCTACTATAAACACACCTCCCTTCTGCAAATAACGTCCAAAATCACAGAGTTTTCTTTTGGGGTCAAAAAAGATGACCTCATATTTCTCTCAAACCTTTTCCCTACCTATTCAATCCTTTTTCTACCATCCCGAATAATCAAGCATCTCTTCGACTAAACTTTTCTTCTCTTTAACACTTTCGACTTTTCTTCTATCAACTCATGAGTCATTGTTAGGATGGCCTTGCTTTTATTTCTATAAACAAGTACTTCAGCACCTTTCAGCTCATGCTATTTCCATTACAGACTGACTTGATACTGGTCTTAAAAACAAACAAGCTTTTGCAGCGCTCTCGCTGTAGCTATTAATTTTGCTATTGATGATGGTGGTGGTAGCGGTCAGGTGGCAGCGGTGTTGATTATGTTGACGATGGTCACAGGAAGGAGGTAGAGGTGGGGTGCGAAGTACTGGCGTTGAATATAATTGCGTTATTTCTGTATTGACGCTATTATTGTGTCACTGTTGTAGTTGTTGCTGCTGTTATTTTAGGGTTGCTACTGGCAACGCTGGTGCTTACATTGCAACTGTTTACGTATTCCTCCTTTGAACTTTGAACTAGTGGGACAAAATCGTCCTTCGTGAGTATAAAAGGGAGAATCTCTTATATTCCCAACTCTCTCTGTAATTTTGCTCTCGTCATATACGCGTCTTTGACACACGACGCCATTTTCTGAAATTGTGATTTCAATATATATGTAAATAAAATATTCTTTTAATATAATTTTGACATATATGGGACGGGAAAATTTATTGACTAGTCCTCCTTTTTCACATATTTCCACAATAAAATTCAAATCAAAAATGTATAACAAAACTATAATCAGGCAAAGTAATAATAATATATTCACACTCAGAACGAACCGGAACACCTGTTGTTCTGACACCACCACCACCACCACCAACAACAACAACTACAATAACGAAATTTTCTTTATTGGCAACAAGAGCCGAACACAAAACGAAAAATATAGAACAATACAAGATAAGGGAGAAGTGATACTTAGTACAAAAATACTTGTAAGTAATAAAAACAATGATAATTAACAACAAAATATAAACAATAAATTCCCCCAAAGATAGGGAGTTTCATGCAGGGCCGAGCGATGAACCCCACACATTCTGGTTGCCTGACCGCCAAGGGCACCTCAGGCAGGTACCTAGTAATAATGATGATGATGATATAATGGTAATAATAATAATAATTATTATTTCATTTATTAGCCACTAGAGCCGACACATAGGGGACAATACATTAGACATGGACAGTGGGGATTTTACACAGAAACAACGAATACACAATTAAAACAATAACAATGATATCAAACAAAAGAACATAACAATGAAAGTTCCTCAATGGGGGGGGGTAACCACCTGCAGTTGGATCAGGTACTCCACTAATCCTCAACCACTCGACACTTCGAGGGCATCCGGGAAGCACATCCTTCTCTCTCAAATTCGCTAGCCTACAGGCGAATTTTTAAACTAGGTTCACTCACACGTGCCATTTTCGCTACATTCACCCATCTTTTAGCAATTGTACTAAGAGGAAGCACTTCTCTTTCCACCTTCATCTTCCTTTCCAAATGAAATTTGAAAACTTGATGAGTGATTGGCCGAAGAGAAAAGTGTCTGTCTTCAGTCCTTTCAACCTGGTCCACCATACAACCTCTTTCGCTACTGCTATCAGACAGAGGAAAATTGCCTAACCTTCCGGACCGATGGAAAGCGGCGGATCGATCTTTACTATGGACTCGGCTGATAGCCGAATCCGTCCTACACATGATAAAAGGTGTTCAACATAACACCACAAGCCAATAATGCAAGGACACTGGACGAGTTCGTATATAGCGGTTTCGTCGCTCTGCACGCATCTCGGACAGATCCGTCTGAAAGCACTTCCGTACCTGTAGAGTTTACTCGAACCGGCAGTGCCCTCCGGTAGCACTACCAAGCTAGGGTTTACTGGAAGTTATCCATCGTCGCCGGTTCGAAAGTCCTCCTGAACAGACTGGTTAGTTCGGCTTCGTCAACACCTAGTGTTTCTCCAAATGCGGCATCGCTCTTTCCCACCACTAATCCTCTATAGAACTCAAGAATGGATGTTCCACTGATCGCATTGCCCACCTGGTAGAGGGCAGTGAGTGCCTGGCAATATTTCAGATGCCAGTCACCCTTCCTCGGTCTCTTCTTGACCAAGAACTGCAGCTTAGTCAAGGAGACGAGCTGTGAAAAACCCGTTTGACAAACCGTGACCACACTTGTTCACCGTTTAGGCAGAATATCTGGAGATGCCGCAGCTTCAGCGCATGTCAGCACATCATTGGCCATGGCATGCACTGTCACGTTTTGGTTTCCCGTCTATTATATATACTTCGCCATTTTATTCATTTAATACGTTCTTCTCTCTTCTCCTTATAACGCCATATTGTCACGTGATTTACATATTTTAATTCTACATGAGAAGTTTAATATTTGTGGTCACGAAGCAACGCCTTTTTGTCACATGAAACACGTATAAATTTCTATGCTTCATGGTTAATACTACAGTTAACAAGGAATCTTCGATAAGATAAGTGATGCTGTTCTTTTTATTAATACTGTTGAACGTCCGAATTCATTTAATAGTTAATAACACTATCTTTTTATATGTTTTCCTATTCTTAATCCACAGAAAGTATTTCTTCATTAGACGAATTATGCCTTTAACGTGACAGATGATTATTATTATAAAACCTTGACATTTTATGTATTGTACTAATAATTGCTTTCCTAAACGTACAGATATTTCTACTTTTTCCTATTTTATTTGCATTTTTAAATATTAGGATACGTCTTTTGAATTTACAAGACCTGAAGAGTGTTCTCATTCTAAGTGGAACTTATCTTGATCGATTTATTGTAAATTGCATAGATATTTTCTACTATTATGTGGCCACGAATCGCGCGTAGTCTCTTATTCACTTTCGTTTTTATGAATTTACAAAACTGAATTACATCTTTAATCTAATAATTTATAGATTTTATGGATTATAAATTTTCTTTTGGATTCTATAGTTTTTTAAATCAGTATTTTGTAGAGTACGTTTTTCTTGATGGTGTCTGATCTCCTTCAATGTTTGAATTGCATCTTGGTGGTTCTTCTCTAAATTACTAATATATTTTTCATTAATAAATTCCATTTGATATTATTAAATTGTATATCCTTGTAAGTTCGGATTTCGACTTTCCCTAATATTATAATATTTCAATATATATATATATATATATATATATATATATATGTATGTATGTATGTATGTATGTAGGTATGTATGTATGTATGTATGCATTTCAATGTCTTGTGTAGTATTTATGCTAGATGCTTGAAATTTTTTGCCTTTATAAACAGAAATTCGTTGATAGCTTTCACAGATCTGTCGGTTACTATTCATTCTGTAAATGATAATGATCTGTGCATCTTTGAATTATTGGGAATGGTTACTGCATTGCCAATATTCTTTGACGAAGTGGATAAGCAAATCCCTCTCGCCTCATATCTAAAGGGAAGCTTGATTTTGTCTCATAGATGACAGTTTCTTCTTCCTATTTGATAGACCTTTCAAATTTATATCCTCTGGAATTTTTGCGATTCAGCTGGCTTTTACGAGAAATACTTGGAGGTCGATTTAGCAGATCACTAAAGTTCTGCTAACATCACTTCATCATGTTGGAGTAGAGATGTGAATTAACCTTACTTCTCACATAAGATCATGTCCATCTCACATACCGAGCCATAAGATTTTCACATTATGTATACCAACAAGAGCCAAAATCTTTTGATCTCTTGTCGCATCGTTGTTTTTTGCAGGCGTCATAGTCCTTTTTATATCAAAGCATTTACGTCTTTGAATCAGCTGGTAGAATTCTGTGTACCTCATTCATTCAGAATAGCTTGATAGAATTTCTGTGCTTCAGAAAACAGTTGTTCTATTTTGACATCATTTTCACAACACTAGTCAGCAGGCCTGCATTTTGAGAAGCATTTTTGATGCAGCTGCTACTTTATAGAGTGTATTGCACAAGCTGTGACCAGCAAGAACCGAGAGCTGCTCTGTCAATTCGTGTGATGTCTGATAGCACTTTTGATTGAATTATCAAGGTACGCTGAAATTGTATGTAACACTTCATGGTTTAAGTTGCAGACTTTCAGTTGTTTTTGTGTAGTTCTTCCGGACTTTCTTATTCTTCTGTTTTACAAACAAATTGCATGCAGTGCATATCAATATCTGGTCACTGCGCATATGTTTGCAATATTGTCCCAGCAGTTAGGCGTGTAGTCCTATGGATGAGTGAGGTCTTTCCGAATGCGGATGGCACCGGCTTTAAAAGCACTTTGCAAAAGGCTGAAAACAATGTTTATTACAGCCAGATCATATTTTGTGCTTAGATCAAGTAGGATATTTTTTCTATCTCAGCGGTAATAATCATTCCCAGAATGACCTAGAGCTTTGCCCCATAACTGGTAACTCTTCCCAATTCTTGGAGCTTGTCATTTGTCTTCACGGTGTCTAGATGTCTACGTCTACATCATAGAACTCCTCATTCTGCTCGTTTATTATCGCAGTTCATAGAGATTAAATCCAGTTATTTACCGATTTCCAGTTAGGGAAAATATCAAGAGGAACGACATTAAGTTACTGACAAGATTGCTTAAGTAATCTAGATATGTAGGTCAACTCTAGGTTCACTCCGTGTAGCGATCTCATATCTCTCAGTCGTGTCTTTGAGAGAGCAGCAGTATCTATAGAAAAAGTACACCAAATCCGTATTAAGTATTGTATTTCTCTGTTCGGTTCTTCCCAAAGTGGTTTCATCCAGCAAAGAAGCCAAAAATTAGTTTGGTTTGTTTACTCTGATTACTTCTGGCTTTTCTCCGAACACACAAATAAAGAACACACTGGACTTGGTACCCTGTTCAGGTTAAGTTGAGCGAGCAGTTTTTATCCATTCTTTTATTGGCTTGTTCTCAGATCGCTTTTCCAGGGCAAGTTCCATTCATCTGCAGGAAAATGAGCATCGCGCTTTAATGAGCATCGCCAGTATGAAGGCTTCATCATAGCTAGCAGCTTTCAGCTTCGCGACTAAACCTGCTCATTTAACTATCGCTATTGGGTTTTCTCTTCGCGCGCACCTTTCTTTCACTACTGCTCACAATGTTGATGTATCACACGCAAATATAAGCCTCCTCTTAGCCAAGTGTGACATCAGAAATATCATAATTGGAACAGGAGAAGACTACGTTTATTTATCTCTCAGAATGAAAAACTATTTGCAAGGCGATCTTCAAATAAACCTCATATACATGTGTGCCTCTATGTGTGTATATGTACATACATTCAATCATTCCTAAATACATATATAACTGTAGAGTGTGTATGCAGAAAAGCGTAATTAATAGTAAAATGTTACGTAAGTTTCGTAAGCTTGATTAACACAACTACATAACATATATGCGTGTGCGCATGTATGCTGTGTGTGTGAGTGTATGTTTGTGTGTGTGTGTGTGTATTCTGAAATTCTGGAACTGTCTGCTCAAATCATATCCGTGGTACCGTTTTGGACAATCAAATACCATTTCTACTCTCCATTCACTGTCGCTTGCATAATGTTTTTAGTTGGTTTAATTTTTTTGCTCCTAACACATTTCATTCCATCTTTCTGTCATCAGTGTCCATCCCATTCCTGCTTTCATTCACGCGAATACATAATATATACAATACAATATAATATATTACCATTTTATATATTATAAATACATGTATGTATATAAATATATATATATAAATATGTGGAAAGCGTTTAAATTACTGTCTATATGATTGCACTATAAAACATCCTATACGCCCCAATTTCCAGTACGTTAGACGTATTAATAAGAATTCTTCAGCATTTTTCTCAAGCTTAATGTAGCAAAGATCTTGAATTAGCTTTGTTGATGACTTTTTAAAATCGTTTATCCATGTTCTACCCATAAGTATTTACTGGTTACAGAACAACTTTGACAATCTCTATCTTTCTTCTGAGATATTCCAGTTCCACCTCTAAGAAATTATCTTTCGTTATTTTCGCCTTTGCATTAACCGTTCATCTCTTCATGCCTCTTTTAAAACAATTTGCATTTGTAGAACTCGTAACTCGAAGAAGGTTGAAAGAAAGAAGTATTTCAATAGCTTTGGTTCCTGTGGATAAAATTGTCTGTTTGTTTATTGACAAACGATTTTGTTTTCCGACATTGTGATAAAGACTCACTTATTCTCATATATACTTGCATTATTATTAAATATGCTATTTATTAGATAAGAACAAGTTATTAAGTGCTGCTTTACGAGATAAAGGATATTGATGAACGCAACAAAATAAAGCAGAAATAACTAGTAGAAGTATTAATAATAATAATAGTAATAATAATAATGATAATAATAATAATAATAATAATAATAATAATAATAATAATAATAATAATAATAATAACAATAACATCAATAGGAATATTTAAATAGATGTGATAATGTTAATTAGTGCAACAATCTGCGGTGTGTGTGGGTGAGGCAAAGCAGCTAACAATTATTGTTATTTGAGAAGCGTGGGTCATTTAGTGTAGGGTGTAGAACTTAGGCATAGAGAAACCTGAAGGCATATATTATAGGTTTATGTAACTAAGTTGAAAAGAAAAATTAATGAATGTAATAAGTCTAGTTACGTAGAGATAATGAATCTCCCAGCTGAGGTAAATATACTTAATAAGTGTAATAATATAAGACGAATAGTGTTAGTAATCAGAGTTACACGTGGCAAATATGATTGTGCAATCTATGATCTTGAAACAAGGTGAAGTATATTGAGAGCAAACTGCTCACAATACCAAATATGTAATTACATAAACAGATTTAAGAAGGGTTAATTATATATGGTAAAATAAGAATACAGGACTAAATGGATTAGCGCAGGCATTGCTGTGTACCTAATGAGTTCGCGGTCATTGGCAGATCCTACTGCGCGGCGTCTTCAGTAAACTTTCTCCTGCTACAGCCTAAGAAAAATTAGGTAGACCGAAGGTGCTTGTATTCCTAATATTGGAGACTACACTGGATCTTAACATGTTGTTCGGTTTAATACGGTCATAATGCAGTTGGAGTATCTTCATCAGTGTGGAGGCGCGTTGATTAGTGTGTGTGCGCGTAGATAAGGCGCGTAGATTAGTAGTTAGGGTCTTGGATTCATAATCATAAG
>NC_142930.1:123508561-123513561 GCF_046866305.1 Octopus bimaculoides | reverse complement strand
GACAATCGGTGCTGAGGAAGCAATTACGAAAATAATACTCATTATCCTCATGGGACATTCGATCTATTACACGGAACTTCATTAGAGTGAATACAAATGTGTATATATATATATATATATATATATATATATATATATATATATATATATATATATATATTCATATATATTCAGATATATTCAGATATATTCATATATATATATAAATCAAGATATTCAGAAAATGGAGAAAACTTTTGATCAACAAACAAATTGGACCACAACTGTAGATCATTTTTAAATACAAAACATGTCATAACATTTCTATAACATAATCATTCTTACGGCCGTTTCCGATTCCAATGACAATCGGTGCTGAGGAAGCAATTACGAAAATAATACTCTTTACCCTCATGGGACATTCGATCTATTACACGGAACTTCATTAGAGTGAATACAAATGTGTGTATATATATATATACGTGCATAAGGGATGACCACTAGGTGGACATCCGATATGCTAGAAAGAGGTCATCAACGACCCAACCACAAAGAAAAATAATGTTCTCCAGAAAAATTTCGCTAAGCACCAGAACAGGACAAAATGAGAAATATACAGAATAAAGAATTATCTATGTACTGCAGTTTCGAACAGTAACGTTTTACTTACGTAACAACATCCGTGTTCTCATCAGCATAGACGTTCTAGAATCAATATAATTTGCAGAACTATACACGAATTGTCTTCATGAAATAAGACTTGCATATAGTTCTACCGATTACATTGGGGCTATTTTTCAAAATGCCTCAGCTCCGGCGCGCAAATAGATAATTCTTTGTTCTGTATATTTCTCAATTTGTCCTGTTCTGGTGTTTTGCGAAATTTTTCTGGAGAACATTATTTTTCTTTGTGGTTGGGTCGTTGATCACCTCTTTCTAGCATATTGGTTGTCCACCTAGTGGTCATCCCTTAAACACGTGTAATACAATTTTTTTCTGAATTTTCAGATTTTTTTATATGCTACGCCACTTGATTTTGAATTAATATTCAATTTATCACCCTATCCAGTAGTACTATTATACTTACTTCTAGGTTCGTGTCTGGGCTACTGTGGTGTGTGAAGAGATAATTGAAAAAAATGGAGTCAATAAGAGAGAGAACGGTTGGATATTTATTTGCAATCACTACAATTGTTTCTACGCAACGTAATTCTCCAGGCGTGCAGGTACTCGATTATGCAAACGTTTCTTTGCCTTATGAGATCTAGTTTCCTCAGACAATATGTAAATATTGTTTCCGTAAGTTCAAATGCTTCAAGAGCAACCTTTTTGTCTGTCGTGGCCTGAAGTTAGTAATCACTGAGTTTATCAAGGTGTGTTTTTGCTGAAGGACCGTTGGCAAACTGCTGAAGGACCGTGGGCAAATTGCTTGCCAACAGTCTTTCAGCAACAACACACTGTGATACACCAATGACTACTACTAAATTCAGGCCAAGACAAACACAGATGAAATTCTTGAAGCCGAGAATTTGAACTTACGGAGACAATATTTACATATCACCCGAAGAAACACAAGTAGATCTCGTAACGCAGGGAAACTGTTGCATAATCAAGTACCTGCCCGCCTGGAGAACTAAGTTTGAAAGAAACGTAGGTAAATTTGTCTTCACAGTTCGACAAATGAATGTAAAACTCTGAACTCTGAATCGACCTAAAACCCGAGTTCATTTCAATAATTATACTAATCTCCCGAGAGTTAACCAAGTGGTCATCATAATATAAATTATTAATGGAAAAGTAGGCAGTTTCTATGCTTTACCAGTATTGCATTGAATTCGTAGCCATGACACAAATCTCAATCCAGTCAGCCTAGATAAATTTAATATGAATAAATCGTTATTACTCAAATCAAGTGTACCGTAATATTGGCGTTTGCTTAATTAAATTTTAGTACCGAGTTCAACTTTCCTTGGTATAACTAGGAGAAGATTAGACTCCGGAACATCTAGTTCGTTTGCCTGAGGTACACATAGACTCCCACACTCCATCTTTTCATTGCTGCCCTTTCCATTCAGTATGTTAAGGAACTTGTTTCTCCATAAGCTTCTCAAATATCAATGGCCCTTTCTTTTTCAAGTATCCCTTTACCTAACAGCAGACACCCACAAAAGGTGTTTTTCTAACTAAATTCTTGTAAATTTAATTATTTGATTTCATAACAGGAAAGAAACAGAAATATCAAATGTTAAAAACTTGTAGTTGTTTGTGTCTTAACCGGAAGTCATAAACCTTACTGAATAGCATCCGGTGACATCAGTAGAGGGAATTAAGAGATAAGGGATAATTCGGTTGGAACTTCTTATCTTCGTTTCCTTTTATTCAAAATAAACATCAGGAATTACGTTGTTTTTTTAATATTATTTATCTTCCAGTCATAGAGGATGTCTCTACCTACTAAAGTTTCTTTTATAATTTCATTAAACATTAACAACGCACACAATACATTTATTACGTTGAAGCTGCTATCTGATTTGGGTTGGTATCAAATTAAAAGAAAATTCTGCTTCGAAATCGAGAAAGTTCTCTGAAGAATTAAGTTTCTTTGTCTTTTAAGTTTCTAGATTTTTATTCATCTTATTATTTTATACTTTTATATGTTTTAGCCCAAAGAATGTGGCTTTGCCTGAGCACTGCCAGTGTAATCACCTTTTCAATGGTCATTCTATTGTAATTTCATCTGGAATCGTGGAGAGCAGACACCAGAAGTTCTTCAATAAAACTTTTAAGTCTGATCAGGAAAGCAGAAGATTTGAAAATAGATGCCAAAATTTATAAATTCGAAAACGTTTTTAGATATTTCAATTCACGTGAAGTGTTGTTGAATTGCTGTATTAATGTGAAATGATTTTGTGGAATATGCCAGAAGAGTTTCTAGTGGAATATGTTAGAAGAGTTTCGATCTGTACAATTGAGGGTTCTCAAGCAGATAGCTCACAACGATTAGAAATTTAACGTTTTGAACAAACTTAAAACAAATTTGTCGAAGCCCTGAATAATGATTTGCAGTAAATTTGAACGCAGCAGGAAGCTCACGCTATCTCATTGTACTAACTTCCTCAGCATTATAACGACAGTATCTCTTTGAAGAAACATTTATATATTATCTACTGGTAAATAAAAAAAAGAGGATTTACAAAGTTTACATGAATGTTGACAACAAATTCAGCCGTCAGAAAGCCATACTATAACTAGCAGACAAGAAACCCATAGAGACAATATTACTTGTTTGTGTAAGATTGCAGCCACTGAAAACATCAAAGCTAAAAATACGACTTTCACATCCGGGTGGAAATTCTCTTTATCAAAATGAAATCAAGCCACATACGTACAGCTGCTCTTTTCGGAGGTTGGATGTCGGTATTGCCGTTACATATAATTTTTATTCAGTACGACTCAGAATCCAACGATAGGATAGAATTGCTATAACGGTGATTATAAAATGCGTTACGCAGTGATATCTTCAAATACAAAGTTGTTACCTGTTGAAATCTACTTGATGCATATCCGATCCCTTAAGCAAGCCATTCATTGTGTTTTGTCATGGAGAAAATTTCTCACTGTATAGTAACAGTTGTAAATACAGCGAATCGGCTCGCAGTGCTACCTGACCAGCCTGTGGGGTGCATTGCATTTCGGAGTTGTTATCTCCTCTTTAGCCACAGAAACCAGACAAGGCGGGCTCTGCGAGCAGCCAACAGAGACTGTATCTCTCTTATGATATACCCGCCATCGTACAATTTTCAACATCGTGTTAAAGCTTATGCAAACGTTTAGAATAGTTACGCAGTATTTTAAGTCGTCATCAACAAGTGAAAGGACTTGGAGGAAACAAGCTAAAAGCTTCTAGTCGTTGTAAGCACATTCTCAGTGTGGGAATTCTTAAGTGGATACGGCTAAAAGTATTAAATACTTAGATAATTGACGAAAGCCGTTTTGGAATTTAGGTATTCAGCAAATCTATTGTTCACACTCAATGCTAAGAGCTACGATAAGGATATCTGTGATTTCTAAAGATAAAAATCATACTGAGTAGCATCTCTTTTTTCCACAAATATCGTTGTAAATTAGAAGTGCGTCATATGCGCATCTTAAACTCCAGTAAATAAATACAGTATATATATATATATATATATATATATATATATATATATATATATATATATACATGAATGTGTGTATGTGTGTACGTGTATGGTAAGACGTTTGCTTCCAAACCACATAGCTCCGAGTTCAGTCCTACTACGTGCCAACCAAAGCCTTGGGAGTGGATTTGGTAGCTAGAACTGAGAGAAATCCGCCAGAACCACAGAACCACAAGCAGTAAGAGACCTGGGCATTAACATGTGTAGTGATGCATCATTTCACATGCACATTGTCAAGTTGACAGCAAAGTGCAGACAACTGGCAGGGTGGATACTGAGGACATTCCGTACAAGGGATCAAAAAGTCATGTTGACTCTGCGGAAGACATTTGTTCTGAGCCGCCTAGACTATTGCTCTCAGTTGTGGTCACCAAACAGTGTTAAGCGGACAGCAGAACTCGAGGCGATTCAGAGGCACTATACAAAAAAGATCGCCACAGTCCAGCAGATGAACTACAGGGAGCAACTGCAGGCACTAGGTCTCTACTCGCTGGAGCGCAGGCGGGAGAGATATGTAATAATATACATATGGAAAATACTGGAAGAACTGGTACCAAACTTTGGCATCAAGTACTACACGAATGCCCGCACAGGTCGCCACTGCATGGTACCAAGGGTATCGTCCACTGCATCTCGCATAAGAACAAGGTACTGCAACAGCCTCGGTTTCAGAGGACCTCAGCTCTTTAATGCCCTGCCAAAACATTTGAGAGACCTGCAAGACATGGATATAGAAGTCTTCAAAACAAAACTCGACGCTTTCCTCTCCACGATACCAGACGAACCAATGGCTCGAAATGAGACACAGATTAGGGCAGC
>NC_142930.1:123476061-123503561 GCF_046866305.1 Octopus bimaculoides | reverse complement strand
GAAAATAATGCATGGACAATTTCATAGGGATGTTGAATATAAGACAGACAGAGAAAAAGGATGGTTATGGATGACTAAAAGGGATTTAAAACAGGAAACTGAGGCTCTAATCTGTGCTGCCCAAGAGCAAGCATTAAGAACAAACTACATAAAATACAGAATTTATAACACAGCAAAAAGTGATAAGTGTAGAATTTGTGGACAAAACGGTGAAACCGTATGGCATATTACCAGCCAATGTACGCCACTAGCCCAGAAGGAACATAAGAGAGGCCACGACAATATAGCCAGGCTTGTCAATTGGAAACTCTGCAACAATATGGACTTGACAGAGCAAAAAATTGGTACGACCACAAACCTGAAGGCATCGTGGAAAATAGAAATGAAAAGATCCAATGGGATTTTATGATTCAGTGCGACCATGAGATAGAAAATAGGAAGCCGGACATAGTCTTAACTGAGAAAGAAAACAAACTATGCTGGATCATAGATATAGCATGCCAAGCTGACAACAAGATATGCGATAAGGAAGAAAGAAAAGTTGAGAGATATGATAGTTTAGCTTGAGAAGTTAAGCAGTTGTGGTCGATTAAAAAGGTGGCAGTAGTACCAATAATTGTCGGAGCCCTGGGAACAGTGAGCAAAAGGCTCGAGAAGTACATCGAACAAATAGGGGTTGCAATAAGGGTGGAGCACTTGCAGAAAACAAGACTGCTTGGAACCGCTCGAATACTCCGAAAGGTGCTCAAAAAATAAGAGGTATTTCCTTAGTTCACTGGTAGTACATCTCCAGCGTTAGAAGCTGTGCAAGGGCAATCATAATAATAACAATAATAATAATAATAATAATAATAATAATAATAGCAATAAGATCTTTCAAGTTGAATTAACAAAAAGAACAACACTTCAGTATATAAGAAAGAGCGGAATGCTCCAGAAATATATTATAACAACAATAAGAATAAAAATAGTTTTATCAAAGAACATCTGGAATAAAAGATTCAAGTTAAATCGCAAAGAATCCATCGGTATGAAAAGCGACAACAATTCTTTGTACAAAGCAAATATTTTGAGTGCAACCTAAAACGATTTTAACACGAGTTAGGCAAACCTAAAATAGAAACCAATAGAGTTGAGAAATTCCCTGGATGAATATGAACAGTTATAGAATCGACACAGATGAGATTGCTCAAAACAACAGACACATCATCTGGATGCAAGTAGGATACCATAATAACACAAGATGTAGCCCTGAAGTTGTAAAAACAAGCCAAACATTATCACCTGACTGACTTTACAGAAAAACCATCTACTGGCTAAGCCCAAGATAAATACAGCTAGCCCTAAAAAATAAAGACCCATAACATTGTGCAGGCTAAATATGCCTTAACTGCAACAATATCGTGGATAATAAACATCTGGATCATACAATCTATTCTTAGAAGAGCAGAAGGGGTGCTGCAAACAAACTAAGTATGGCTGAGAATATCAATTATTGATAAGCAAAATTATAAATGAAGACTGTAGAAGCAAGAATATTCTGAGCACACTGTAGATGGCCAAGAAAATGGCTTTTGATATAGTTCGTTGTACCTGTATCCTTGAAACATTTCCCTTGCCTAAAGTAGCACCAATAATAACAAAATATATCGAACATGTTATGAGTAAATGACAAATAGTTTCGCAAATACAGACAAAAAGAAAAGGAATTATAAAAATTACTTGACGAGGAATATTCCAAAAGACTTTTATTCTGTGCTCATTTTTCTGTCATCACAGATATCTCTAAATGACTTTTTAAACACGAATAGACTCAAATATAAATGCTATGGGAGGTGAATCAACTATCATTTTTAGATGAAAAGCCAGCCTCAAGATAAACACGTAGAAATATTGTTACATAGAGCACAGGATTATATTAGAGAAAGTAATATAAAATTCGATTTAGAAAACATGCCAAACCAACCTCGGAAAGAGAAAGAAATAGAAATAATAAATAAGACTAATATCCTGCTTGATAAAGTATCAGAAATGAGAGAATAAAATGAAACACATGCGTAGAAATATTTAGGAACCTGTGGATTCGACAGTGTACAACATGCACAAAGTAGAGATGAGATTGGACACCTTTGACAGTAAATACATACGTAAAATTCTTGGCATTACATGCTGTGACTTCGTCATTAATCAAGAATCGCGACAATGAACTAACCAATAACATTCGTCTATGTTTGTAAACGCCACCTGAGCTGGTTGGGTCACGTTATACGATCTTCAAGTGAAAGACTCACCAATCAAATCCTTCAATGGAAAACCTATTAAAAGAGACGGAGAGGACACCCAAAGATAAATTGGTTCCAAGCAATCAACAGGGACATGCAGCTGTTTGGCAGAATATAGAATGTTGCTTTGAGAGAAGCGAAGATTCACGATCGTTGGTGCACATTGAGTGCCTTATGCGTCTCGAGATTTGAGAACCTCCAAGTCTGAGTTTAGAAAGAAATTATAAAGACGCATCAAATTCATACTTCAGCAAGAGCAAGAATACAAAACTTAGATTCCAGTCGTATCTAACTGTCCCAGGAATAAGTTAAGACTGAGCAAGGTAGAAGATAGGAAACATTTTCAAAACTGTTGATGTTATTGTAGCTATTATTATTGTTGTTGTTATTGTTGTTGTTGTTGTTGTTGTTGTTCTTCTTGTTCTTCTTCTTCTTCTTCTTCTTCTTGTTCTTCTTCTTCTTCTTCTTCTTCTTCTTCTTCTTCTTTGTCGGCGACGTCATCATCATCATCATCATCATCATCGTCGTCGTCGTCGTCGTCGTCGTCGTCGTCGTCGTCGTCGACGTCGTCGTCGTCATCATCATCATCATCATCATCATCATTCACTGCAGAATGTTTCTTCAATTCTAAGTATTTGCATTAATTATTCATTTTCAGGAATTATTGCAAACTGGAGTAATTTTAAACATTTTTGGAAATGCCTCGTACTTGAGGTTTAACCAGGTCTGTTTCTAAAAAGATTTTAAAAAATTATTCTGCTTTCTATCTGCAAGAAAACAAATGGTGTCTCATTTATCGAAATCCTCTCCAGAAGGCATAATACAGAACAAGACAGAACAGCTGCCGTGCAAAACTAACAAATTTAAAAGATTATTAATAAACAAAACTAAAGGAGGTTTCCATAGAGTCTGGAGAAATTTTTATCTGAAATACCAGGTGAACTTACATCGCGGCGAAACTACAAAGAAAAGCAGGTCTGTCCAATCGCTTACTTCACCGAAAACAGTACAGAAAAGAAGTTCAAACACTAATAGGTTCCAGCATGGTTCAAGCCACAAAAAAAAAACATAGCTTAAACAGATAACAGGTTTAACAACTACAACTGTGGTCACCGTAGAGCGTTAAACAAGTGCTTGAGGTTATCCAGCTCCACAACACAAAGAGCATTGACTCAGTTAAACAGATGAGCTACTGCTGGGGAGGGGGAGGGTAAAGAAACTAAAGCTCTACTTCCTAAAGATGTGTGAAAGATATGCAGTGATATACACATGTAAGATACTTCGGGATTGAAAGCTATACCAACCACCGAACTGGACGGTACTGCATAATTCCAAAGACGCCGTCTTCTTCATCTTGGATAAGGACCCTGTGCTGCAACAGCTTAGGTTTCAAGGGTCCATAACTATTCAATATTCTGCAAAGTGAAGACGTGGAGGTTTCCATAGAGTCTGGAGAAATTTTTATCTGAAATACCAGGTGAACTTACATCGCGGCGAAACTACAAAGAAAAGCAGGTCTGTCCAATCGCTTACTTCACCGAAAACAGTACAGAAAAGAAGTTCAAACACTAATAGGTTCCAGCATGGTTCAAGCCTCTTGCTGAAACCAGTACAAACAGAAAAGAACAACAACAACAATAACTGCAACAACAGCAAAAGCCAGAACAACAGTAGCAATAACAACACATGAATGTACGAAAATATGAGAAGCAATAACTTAGGCAATTGAGTTATAGAAACATGTAAAGCAAGGAAATGGAATATTTTTGTTGAAAAAATGTAAAGCTTGGCAGCACCTTGTCCTTAGTACAGGTGCCAACCAATCACGTTTCGTCAGAGAGGCGCACGAGAGGAGTCCTTTCTTCTTTCATTGAAGGAAAATTTGGTGATAACCTTGGCAGACACGTTACGTGAAATCTATTTTATGGGAAGATAGAGTGCGCACATAGAATTATATTTATCATCATTAAAACTGAGAACAAGACCATGTCATTTAGAAATAATACAAAAGTATACGACGACGAAAGTTTCAGTTGATCCTGCTCGTAAAATGAACGTGCTAGTGCCTGAGCACTTCACAAACACGCGCATCCTTAACGTATTCCTCAAAGCGATTCAGCGTGACACGGAATGCGACGAAGCTGGCCCTTTCGAATATAGGTACAAGTCATTTTTACCAGTTGAATGAACTGGCGCAATGTGAAATAAAGTGTCTTCCTCAAAGACACAACACGCAACTGGGTATCGAACTCATTACCTTACGACTATGAGCTGTATACGGTAACCACTTGACCACATGCCTTCCTATAAAATGTCCCACAATTTGGGAGAAGAATAAACGCAAAGGTAACTGTTAGGAATATCGGTGATGACTTCAAGTTGTGGATCGTAGTTCTTTTGTAGCACAAACTGAGCAGCCGTTCAATACAATACTGATATCAAATCGGTGATATGTTGCTGATAGGGATTACCTTAGTTATACATCTCCTCATGATTCCGTTCAACATAAAAACAATACGTAAACTAAATACTGCAGAGGGTACCTAGAAGAAATCCTTAAATCTTAGTATCCGAGATGGAAAACCCTGTATCTACAAATTGATAGTAAAAAGAACATTAAGGGTATTATTGTGTCCAAAATACCTGAAAAGCAAACGCAATATGAATAAATTATGGAACTTGATGGTCTTAAGGCTTCGCCGGGTACAAATCTGAAATCTGAAATCGTCAAAAGAATTGCCCTTTTAGCTTCAAGTGGCAGAGACAATGGGAGATTGGAGTTACCCACAGCAATAGCAACACCAGCAAGGGCTAAACGTCCACGAAGCACCTACTCACAGCAAAATCACTCCAGTCATTTATGGTGATGGGGAATAATGCAGAGACCGAAGAAGGGAAGCAGACTAGTTTTCAAGAATAATGAAAATGACCCAATGAAAACAATCAAAAGATGCAATAAAATAATACGAGGGCTACACGCTCTCTGCAGGGGAACCAGTCTTTTACTGGCATGATATGAAACTCATAACCCTTTGCAAAACTAACAAAGGGGTAATAAGACACTTATACGAAATACACCAAGAATTTCCATTCAAGTAAGAAGAGCAAACGAAATTGAATCACCTTTCAAACAGCTAAATATCAAAAAACAAAAACTACCGAAAAAACAATACAAAACAAACAGTATTAATAAGGATTTCCGACTGACGTTACGAAATGTTATATGTCATATATCCACGGGGTGTAGGCCCTCGGTTTTACTTACAGAAACCTAAGGGTTCCTCAAAGAAGATTTTTGAATCACCAGTTAAATTATTATACAGGAAGAAGCAGAGGGGTTGCTTATTCAGAAACGTAGCTTATCCTAATCAGCTCTTGCGGACGTATAAATTTACACGCAGAGCCTTACACAGCCACAACAGTCACACAAAGCCACACACAACCACACACACACACACGCGCACACACACACACACACAAACACACACACACACACACACACACAAACACACACACACACACACACAAACACACACACACACACACACACACGATACCTCATTCTCTTTCTCTCTTCCGCACACACTCACATACACATAGAATATTATCTCGCCCCACGCTTTATCTTGTTCAGATGTTCAGCCAGTCCCAGGCAACACATTTTGTAAGCCCCTTCTTCAAAAGTTCCTTGCATTTTACCGTACGCATTCGTACCTTTTTGGTTAATAGAAATTCTTCTTCTTCTTCTTCTTCTTCTTCTTCTTCTTCTTCTTCTTCTTCTTCTTCTTCTTCTTCATTCGTCTACTCTACATTATTGTTCTTATTTTTCCGTTTTTTGTTGTTGTTGTTGTTCTTCTTCTTCTTCTTCTTCTTCTTCTTCTTCTTCTTCTTCTTCTTCTTCTTCTTCTTCTTCATCTACATCATCATCTTCTTCAACATCATCGTCTTCATCATCATCATCATCATCATCATCATCATCATCATCATCTCCTTTTCTTCGCTTCATTCGTGTTCTCTATATTATTGCTCTTGTTTTTCTTGTTCTTTTTCTTCTTCCTTTTGTTGATGTTGTTCTCCTCTTCCCCCTCCTCCTCCTCCTCCTGCTACTACTACTACCACTACTGCTGCTGCTGCTACTACTACTACCACTACTACTGCTGCTGCTGCTGCTGTTGCTGCCATCACCGCCGCCACCCCACCTCCACCGTCACCACCATTCACAACAACAGCAACAACACCACGTTGAGAAATAGCCGTAAGAGGAACAACAGCAGGTGCACAAGTACTTGCTTACGATTATGCACAAGGCCAAAAGGAAGTTGCTATGTTGTTTTTACTTTCTTCACATTTTCTTATTAATGCTGATGTTGATGTAGTTATCTAGATGTGTGACCCTATCTGAAAAAAACAAAAAAAACAGTAATAAAACCAAAATACCACGTCTAAGAATTTAGTATGCGGGCAATGACATGCTGATTTTATGAGGCTCTTAACATAGTCTAAAATAACTGAAGGGCAACTCTAATAGATAATAATGCGAAGCTGTTATCATATTGTTCCTGACTGTATTTTAAGTGTGGGCAACTATGTGTATCACACCAGTGTGTTTGTGAATGTGTGTCAGAAGTTTATCAGCTCCATGGCATTTTGTGTATGAGACAAACTCGGTGCTTGAGTATTGTGCAGTATATTTATGGACATCGCAAGTTGTTTCTTAATGTCAAACCGTTCATAGGTAGGTATGAGTATCTCTTTTACTCTTCTACTTGTTTCAGTCATTTTGACTGCGGCCATGCTGGAGCACCGCCTTTAGTCGAGCAAATCGACCCCAGGACTTATTCCTCTGGCCCCTGATAGTAAAATGCTTAAACATTTTTTGTATTAATCCATTAGAGCCCAAATTGTTTTTATTTAATTTATTACCAACATTTTTTTTATACAACTTAATCTGATACTAAATACTCTCTTTTATTTGTTTCAGTCATTTTGACTGCGGCCATGCTGGAGCACCGCCTTTAGTCGAGCGAATCGATCCCAGGACTTATTCTTTGTAAGCCTAGTACTTATTCTATCGTCTCTTTTTGCCGAACCGCTAAGTTACGGGGCCGTAAGCACACCAGCATCGGTTGTCAAACGATGTTGGGGGGACAAACACAGACACACACACACACACACACACACAAATATATATATATATATATATATATATATATATATATATATATATATATATATATATATATATATACGACAGGCTTCTTTCAATTTCCGTCTACCAAAGCCACTCACAAGGCTTTGGTCGGCCCGAGACTATAGAAGAAGACACTTATATGTGTGTGTGTGTGTGTGTGTATATATATGTGTATATATCTATCTATCTATCTATCTATCTATCTATCTATCTATCTATCTATCTATCTATCTCTCTCTCTCTCTCTCTCTATATATATATATATATATATATATATATATATATATATATATATATATATATTTCTATATATATATGCATACTTATATACATACTTACATATATACACACATCCACACTTAAGTATGTATACATATCTATGTTCATATACATACATGCAAATTATACACACATGCACGTACATATATACATGGATACACATATAGAAAAACTCACATACTTACATGCATACATACATACATACATACATACTTATGTACATAGATGCACACATAGATGCATACATACATACGTACATACATACATACATATATACATACATAAGTATGAGAAACGAACTAAATAGTAATAAACACAGCCCATTCCCAGAAAGGTCTAAAATCACTCCCAAGATCAGTGAGGAAAATGAATATTTTAATCAAAATTCAACATGCAAAGACAATAAATCAAAAATACTTAGTCAGCATCCATAGTAAAATCTTTACGATCAACGTTTAAAGTTTCGCAAAAGCTGTTAGAGTGGTAAGAGTGTTGAGTAGCAGTTGTGTAGCGGTTGAGTAGAGATCATCCGAAGGTGCTAGATAGCAGTAGCTTGAGACATAACATTTATATATTACAAAGAACTATGGCAAACCAGATTGACTTACCGAACTGGCTTGCCACAGGACCAAAAAAAAAAAAAAACTCGTAAGCAAGAATAAAATTAACAGTTTGGCAAATAATTGTAGGCCTATATCTTGCTTTGACATAATGTGAAAACTGCACAAAAGATGTCTGAATCAAACCCTTCAAAACCATTGCAAGTTTAATGATATAATCACTGATGAGCTGGTTCGTGGAAAGAAAACCGCGTTTAGAAGCGCTGAGAGATTGCAAAAATACCTGAGAAGTCTTGTGTCATTTTGGCTTGATGAGAAAGCCATTTGAATCTATTCCCCACTCATGGCTACTAATGTCCCAATAGCTGCGAAAACAACTGCTGCCTTAGTTACTACCATTGTAAAGATTTTGAAAACCTTGTCTACAATCCTCACACTTGTAACTAAAAGTGGATTGCTCGTCTTTAATATTATAAGTACTTCAGAGTGAATATTTCAATGTGACATTCAATATGCCTTTCTCTTTATTTTGGTTCTGAATCCATTCTCAATTATTTCACGAATATCAACCTATTTTGTGTGTGTTGGCACTCCGTCGCTTACGACGTTGAGGGTTCCAGTTGATACGATCAACGGAACAGCCTGCTTGTGAAATTAACGTGCAAGTGGCTGAGCACTCCACAGACACGTGTACCTTTAACGTAGTTCTCGGGGATTCAGCGTGACACAGTGTGACAAGGCTGACCCTTTGAATTACAGGCACAACAGAAACAGGAAGTAAGAGTGAGAGAAAGTTGTAGTGGAAGAGTACAGCAGGGTTCGCTACCATCCCCTGCCGGAGCCTCGTGGAGCTTTAGGTGTTTTCGCTCAATAAACACTCACAACGCCCGGTCTGGGAATCGAAACCGCGATCCTATGACCGCGAGTCCGCTGCCCTAACCACTGGGCCATTGCGCCTCCACATCTACCTATTATGGAAACTACATTAAAAACACTAGTGTAAACCATAATTTGCATGTAGACAGCCTAAAGTTATTTGCTCTTTGGCTCAAAAGGTTCTTAAACCTAGAAACTTCATACCCAAATCAATATCACTTTCTGTCTTCTCAGGATCGATAAAATATGTGTCAGAGTAAGAACTGGTGCTGTGACATGGCCATGTTCCAAATTAATGAAACCAATGAACAAGAAATACTAACAGAATAATTTTTTCAAAATGGCTAATAACCCAGAAAATTTTTCTTCACAATTCATTCCTTTACTGGGACAAACTCTACATCATGTATGCTATTCTGATCGATATACTGGGCATTTGATCAAAGTAGTTCAACATACGTGTACATACATCTTGCATTAGCTGCTGTTTACTTCAATATCAGTAAATACGGGTGTGAGAATAAACTGTGTTTATAATAATGCATAGCTTGTATGCTAATATGATTGCATCTGAGCGCAACATTACTTACATTTCCCGAAATTACTGTCAGTAATACATAAAAAAGAAACACTAAATGGCATGTATGTATGTATGTATTATGTATGCATGCATTTATGTATATATGTATGTATCTATGTGTGTATGCATGCATGTATGTATGCATGTATGCATGTATGCATGAATGTGTGTATGTTTGTATGTATGTAAGTAGGTAGGTATGCAGGTACGTATATATGTATATATGTATGTTTGGATGTATGTAGATAGGTATTCTTTTATTCTTTTATTTGTTTCAGTCATTTCAGAGCGACCATACTGGAGCATTACATTTAGTCGAACAAATCGACCCCTGGACTTATTCTTTGTTAGCCTAGTACTTATTCTGTAGGTCCCGTTTGCCGAAGAACCGCTAAGTTACGGGGACATAAACACACAAGCATCAGTTGTCAAGCGATGATGTGGGGACAAACACAGACACACGAACATTATGTATATATGTATATATGTATATATGTGTGTATATATATATATATATATATATATATATATATATATATATATATATATATATATATATATATATATATATATATATATATACGACGAGCTTCTTTCAGTTTCCGTTCACCAAATACATTCTCAAGGCTTTGGTCAGTCTGAGGCTATAGGAGAAGACATTTGCCAAAGGTACTACGCAGTGGGACTGAACCCGGAATCATGTGGTTGGAAAGCAAGCTACTTACCACACAGCACTCGTGGTATGTATGTATGTATGTATGTATGTATGTATGCATATATATGTATATATGCTTGTATACGCGTACGTACCTGTGGATATTAGCAGCCATCATTTCAGTTTGTATCGTTTCTTTTCTCTCCCTTTTCTCAGTATAAATACATATAAAAAATAAAATGAGAGTGAGAGAGAGGGAGAGAGAGAGAAAGTGTGTGTGTGTATGAGAGAGAGAGAGAGTGAGAGAGAGAGAGAGTGAGAGAGAGAGTGAGAGAGAGAGTGAGAGAGAGAGAGTGACAGAGAGAGAGTGTGTGTGTGTGTGTGTGTGTATGAGAGAGTGAGAGAAACTGGGGAATGAAAGATATATACGGATATATGTAAATATTAATGATTATGTGGCTATGTATATGTATATATTATATATATGTATATATATATATATATATATATATATAAATATATATATATATACATATGTGTGTGTGTATGTTCGAATATATCTTACATCTACCTATATGTGTATAGATCTATATATATGCGTGTATATATATATATATATATATATATATATATATATATATATATATATATATATAACACAGACACAAATATCACAAATATATATATACACATAAATATTTATCAATGTACACACATACACACACATGCGCGCGCGCATACATGTACGTTACTTCACAGAACATAGGCTGTCAAACAACATTAGAAAGGAAAATAGCGAAAGCCTGGTTAACGCCCAAGTACATTAAACGTCTTGCTACCGGTCATTCACCGATTTTACGCATGCGTACACATATGAGGTTATAAATGAAGTTGACTATTTCCCTGCAAGAGCGCGCGCGCGCCCACACACACAAGCATGTGCACACACACACACACATACATGAAGGAAGCAGTATCTATATACATAAGCAAAGATATAGGTAACATTTATATACGTAATCATTAATACCCAGCGTCAATGATGTATGTTTATTCATACACACACATTCTTTTATACACATTCATTATATATATGTGTGTGTGTTTGTATATATATGCATTAACGATGCGTACTGCCTTGATTCTTCGAAACACCGGAGTTTTAATGGTGGCTGCTGATGAAGGGGATGTTTCTATGTGGCCTGCTTGTTTGTTGCACCTTGTTTACCATTTTGTCCTTGTTCTTTTGCAACGTCATGTACCCAGTTATGTATCTATATGTACATGTAGATGAACGTATATACATACATGTACATATATATGCATATACTCATTTATTGTTTTTATCACGACAGAACGCACGCGTTACCTTTATACAGTAAGTTTTAACTATTTTTCTAACGCGCCTCTCTCTATTTCTATCTCCCCCTCTCATTCTTCCCTCTACTGTTCTTCGCCTCTACCTGTCACTACTTCTCTCTCTCTCTCTCTCTCCTTCTCTTGTTACTCGTCCTTCGCCTCTCACCGTTACTACTACTACTATCTCTCTCTCTCTCTACATCTCGTTGCTCACTTTTATTCTACTTCCTCCCCTCCTTTTCCCTCTGCTACTCTTTCTCTTCATACAGCCTTGGTCACGTGTGTCCGGCTGCTATTTCTTTTCGTTCTTGGAATCACCAAGCTCGCACGTACTTCTTTGCCCCTCCTGTAGTGCTTCACAGCGTTCAAGACATACACACTTCACGTCTGGCTGAACAGCCTTTTTGTTTGTTTATTTCACCGTTTCGTTTTCCTGTCTTGTTTTCCGTCCGCCACTACCCTCCACGAAAACAATTTAATTTGTGTTCGTGGGAAGAACCATTTTAACGATGCGTACTGCCTTAATTCTTCGAAACGCCGAAGTTTTAATGGTGGCAGCTGATGAAGGGGATGTTTCTATGTGGCTTGCTTGTTTGTTGCACCTTGTTTACCATTTTGTCCTTGTTCTTTGACACGTCATGTACGCAGTAATGTATCTATATGTACATGTAAATGAACGTATATACATACATGTACATATATATGCATATACTCATTTATTGTTTATATATATACATATATATATATATATATATATATATATATATATTTACATACATGCATATACACGTGTGTACGTGTGTTTGCTTGCGTATACCTATAAACATATATACAGGTTAATAATGTTTCAGCTTATACACACATGAATAAAATCACGAATATATATACATATATACACACGTTTACACGCAAGCAAGCAGGCGTAATTCAGTTTACAAAATTCAGTTACATAGCTATAACGGAGGTTTGTATGTGTGTATTTATATATGAATGTATGTATGTCTTTATGTGTGTGTGTGATTTTTCCACTTGTTTCTTTTAATGGAATGCGGCCATGCTGTAGTACTGACTTCAAGGATTCTTAGTCGAACAGATGGATCTTAGCACTGGTTATATTTGAAACTTAGTTGTGGTACTTGTTCTATAAGTCATGCTGTGTCGCTCAGGTACGGAGGCATAAACAAGTGGACACCGGTTGTCAAACGGCGTCGCAGTTGGTAAAACACGAAGACACGCACGCACACACACACACATATACACACACACACACACACACACACACACACACACACACACACACACTATATATATATATATATATATATATATATATATATATATTTTAAATGACGGTCACTACACAGTATTCTCCATTTGTTTAACGGTCATTTTTCACAGGAATTTTCAATGGCCGAATAACTGAAGAGATATTGGCGTGGGCTCCCATTCCGGCATCCGAAAAAGTGGCTACCGACAAAGTGTCACATATTTTTACAGATAAATTCCTCTATTTACATAATATCGAGGTTTCTTTCTTTCTTTTGTTATCCTTCCTATCAATATCTCTCTCTCTCTCTCTCTCTCTCTCTCTCTCTCTCTCTCTATATATATATATATATATATATATATATATATATATATATATATATATATAAAAATATATATATATATATATATATATATATATATATATGAGGGGTTTAGTTCTCTGTTGATCTAAACGAATAGTTACGGTGAGTAAGTGCTATAATTGGTCATCCGTTAGGTTCTAAATTCACAGCTGAGGCCTGAGCTAAGGATTCGTATTAGGCTTCCTGCTCAACCTCACCAACGCCCTATTCATGGAGCAAGCTGTTCTCAGACCAACTAGAGCGAATAACATTCTAGATCTCTGCTTCACGAACAATACGGACATCACTCATGATGTGAAAGTGACGCCGACATTAGTTTCGGATCACAACATAATAGAGCTGTCTATGTTTGGGCCGAAAGAAACCAGAGACATACAGCCTAAATGAAGCACCCAAAATCTCTCCAATCTGAACTTCCACAAAGCGGACTGGAAATCGACCCAGAAAGAGATCCTCGGAGAGGTTTGGCCAAAATGTCTCTCCACACCAGACATTGACATGAAACTAGAATGTTTCATGTCCACTGTGCAAGCCATATGTCAGAAATATGTCCCAGAGCACAAGGCCAAAACAAATAGGAACAAGATTCCAAGGGAGAGGAAGGTCCTCATGAGACGACGGACGAAAGTTGCAAATCGACTCAACCAGCATCCCAAGAATGGCCAAAGGTCCCGCCTAAAAACGACACTGATGGAGATTGAAAAAAGGCTGCAACAATCCTATGCGAGAGAGAGAGCAGACAAAGAAGCCTGGGTTATAAAAAACATTAAGTCAAACCCAAAGGCCTTCTTTCATTACGCAAAAGAAACAGCCTCAGTACGCTGCAAGATTGGACCCCTCTCCGAAGAGGATGGCTCCCTCACAGACAGTCTAACTAGGATCAGTGAGGTACTGAATGAGCAATTCAAAAGTGTCTTCACCACTCCATTGGAGCACAGACAAGTGAACGAACCAGTGGACTTCTTTGCTACCTCCCCTATAACCAGTGAGGCAGCTACAATGGAATACATCAACATTAGCGAAGAAGATGTACTACTAGCTATACATGAAGTGGACACAAACTCAACTGCTGACCCTGATGGTTTCCCAGCAATCCTCCTTAAATCGTGTAAACATGCCCTGGCAAAACCCCTCCAAATCCTCTTCCAGAGCTTTCTCGCAAACGGCAGACTGCCAAGCAAGCTGAAGGAGGGAATAATATGACCAATCCATAAAGGGGAAGCAGAGCAGATGCCAAAAGCTATACGCCTATCTCCCTGACTTCACACATCAGCAAAGTCATGGAAAGGATAGTCAGAGGAAAACTAATTGCATTCCTTGAAGAAAATAAATTGCTGAGTGATACCCAACATGGCTTTCGACCAGGTAGGAGCTGCCTGACCCAGCTCTTACAACACTATGACTGGGTGTTGAGGCAGTTACTCAACAACTCAAATGTGGACGTAATATACCTTGATTTTGCAAAAGCTTTTGACAAAGTGGATCATGGTGTGATATGCCACAAACTGCGTGATCTTGGCATAGCTGGAAAACTTGGAGAGTGGTTACATGACTTTCTGAAAGATAGAAGTCAGGCAGTAGTGGCTAATGGAGCCACCTCTATGAAAACACAAATCATGAGCGGTGTTCCACAGGGCACTGTCTTGGGACCATTGCTATTTATAGTTGCTCTCTCAGATATGCCTTCAAGTGCCCGGATAGCCACACTTGCAAGCTACGCAGACGATACGAAAGTCTCGCAGAAAATACAGAACTCCAGTGATGTTGCACACCTGCAGCAGGAGTTGGACTCAGTTTACAGATGGGCTGAGGATAATAATATGCAGTTTAATGCTGAAAAATTCCAAGCCCTGCGCTACCAACGCCCAAAACTGAATATGAAACTTACAGAGTACACTGGTCCGCAGGGAATTTCAATCCCAGAGCCTAAATCAGTGAGAGACCTAGGTATCGACATGAGTGATGATGCCTCTTTCCAAGTGCACATTACCAGGATGGCAACACAGTGCAGACGATTGGCTGGATGGATCCTGAGAACATTCAGAACCAGAGATAAGGAAACCATGATTACTGCTTACAACTGTGGACACCCAGCAGTGTGAAATTAACAGCAGACCTTGAAGCAATCCAGAGAAGATTCACAAAGAAGATTGTCTCTTTGCAACTGCTCAGCTACTGGGAAAGGCTGAAACAACTAAGACTCTACTCCCTGGAGAGAAGGCGGGAGAGGTATGCAGTAATATACATCTGGAAGATCCTGGAAGGAATTGTACCAAATTTTGGCATTGAAAGCTACACCAATGCTAGAACGGGACGATACTGCATAGTGCCAATCCTCCTTAAATCGTGTAAACATGCCCTGGCAAAACCCCTCCAGATCCTCTTCCAGAGCTTTCTCGCAAACGGCAGACTGCCAAGCAAGCTGAAGGAGGGAATAATATGATCCCAGCAATGCCATCGCGCTTCAGGACCAGTTACTGCAACAGTTTGGGTTTCAGGGGCCCACAGCTTTTTAATATTCTCCCAAAGAGCCTGAGGAACCTGCACAAAGTAGATGTAGGGGTTTTTAAATCAAAGCCGGACCTCTTCCTGTCGAGAGACCCAGATGAACCTACCTCGCGGCAGGAGGTGCAAATGAGGGTTGGTAAATCAAACTCCATTCTTCACCAAGTGCCACAAATTGTAAGAGGCTCCCTGTAATAACAGTGTAGCAACACGGCGGTGCAGCAGCATGGTCGCAGCTCTAAGCTGAAACTATACATATATATATATATATATATATATATATATATATATATATATATATATATATATATATATATATGAACGCAGGAGTGACTGTGTGGGAAGTAGCTTCCTTACCAACAACATTGTCCCGGGCTCAATGCGTAGCATCTTGGCCAAGTGTCTTCTACTATAGCCACGGGCCGACCAAAACCTTGTGAGTGGATTTGGTAGACGGAAACTGAAAGAAGCCCGTCGTCTGTAAATATATATGTATATGTTTGTGTGTCTGTGTTTGTCCCCCACCTTTTCTTGACAACCGATGTTGGTTCGGCAGAAGAGTCCGATAGAATAAGTTCTAGGCTTACAATGAATAAGTCCTGGGGTTGATTTGTTTGAATAAAGGTGGTGCTCCGCCATGGTCACAATCAAATAACTGAAACAAACAAAAGAATAAAAGAATAAGAGAATATATATACGTATATATCTATGCATATACGGACATATATAAATAGATACATACATATATACATATGTACACACATGCATATACATACAAACACTCATACATGTTCTTAAGTAAATACACAGACACATAGATTTATTTCATTAGATTTTCATTTATCTATTTCTTAGAAAGTAAGCAATTGTAAATAAAACTTCGTCTCTCCTCACACACCAAAGTAAAAATAAAGCTTACGTGTTTCATAGTTAATTGGTTACTTCTCGGATAACGGATACGCTTTATTTCCTTGTCTACAAAAAGAAAGGAATAGCAATCGCTACTTAAATCAAACCAAAACTTGGAAGTAACTGAAATAGATTAATTTGGATAAGATACATTAATAAATACCTTATGTACGCAGCGCGTATCAGGTAGCTTTGATATAGTTAGCATACATTCAATAATGCCTACGGTGTAGAATATAATCGAATGAATATATACATACATACATACATACATACATACATATATATATATATATATATATATATATATATATATATATATATATATATATATATATATATATATCTTTACTCTTTACTTGTTTCAGTCATATGACTGTGACCATGCTGGAGCACCGCCTTTTAGTCGAGCTAATCGACCCCAGGACTTATTCTTTGGAAGCCTAGTACTTATTCTATCGGTCTCTTTAGCCGAACCGCTAAGTTACGGGGACGTAAATACACCGGCATCGGTTGTCAAGCGATGTTGGGGGGACAAACAGAGATACACAAACATACACACACACACATACGTACATATATATATATATATATATATATATATATATATATATATATATATATATATATATATATTGTTGTACTTGGGGATGGTCATATTGCCAGTTTAGCCAATAAAAACACACGCACTGTATATTTGGTGTTAATTTGCTTCAGCAAATGGCTGATAGTTAGCAAGGTGAGACACACATAAGAAGGAAGGAAACAAAGGACCACTGATGAGGTCACAGAAGTGTGACGAAAGAACTCTGGCCGAAATAAGATTAAGATTAATGTAATATAAAGCTGAAGCAAATTAACACCAAATATACAGTGCGTGTGTTTTTATTGGCTAAACTGGCAATATGACCATCCCCAAGTACAACAACATCTGTTTCAACACACGATTTCACATCAAAAATCTTGCAAAACAAATATATATATATATATATATATATATATATATATATATATATATATATATATATATATATGTATATATATATATATATGTGTATATATATACATATATACGACAGGCTTTTATCAGTTTCCGTCTACCAAATCCACTCACAAGGCTTTGGTCGGCCCGAGGCTATAGTAGAAGACACTTGCCCAAGGTTTCACGCAGTGGGATTGAACCCAGAACCATGTGGTTGGTAAGCAGGCTGCCTTGTTACTCCTTTCTAAAATGTGTGTATGTGTGTGTGTGTGTGTGTGTGTGCATAAACACGAATACATATAAACAGACACATATACATACAAGCGCGCGCACACACACACACAGCACACATACACACACATACACGCACACACATATATGCATATATATGTATGTAAGTCCGTTGCTTCATATATCAACACGAAGTATGAAATTTCTATGGAACGTTATAACGTCGGCTGTCAAGGATATGAGTGATAGACTGAAATGGAAAGCTTAAGTATAGAGTGACACGATTGTGTGTGTGTGTGTGTGTGTGTGTGTGTGTGTGTGTGTGTGCGTGTGTATGTTTATATGTAGTTAGATAGATACATTCGTACTTGCAACTACATTTATATACATATATATATATGTGGCCTGCTTGTTTGTTGCACCTTGTTTACCATTTTGTCCTTGTTCTTTTGCCACGTCATGTACCCAGTTATGTATCTATATGTACATGTAGATGAACGTATAAACATACATGTACATATATATGCATATACTCATATATTGTTTATATATATATATATATATATATATATATATATATATATATATATCGATACATCTCCCTCCCTCTCTTTCTGACTCTGTATGTGTATATATATATATATATATACACACACATACATACCGATGTGAGTGTATTGCAACCCATTATGGTGAGGATATGTTCGGGGTGGTGTTTTCGTTGAGTGATCAGTTTCGGAGAAAATCCTTATCTAATTTCTACGCTTTTGTGTAAACTGGTTCTAATGCTTAAAAGTCAGTTACACCTAATTGAGAAATGAAGCAAACACACACACACACACGCAAGCTCTCTCTCTCTCTCTCTCTCTCTCTCTCTCTCTCTCTCTCTCTCTCTCTCTTTCTCACACACATACACACACACGGACGCACACACGTACACACACACATATGCACACACACACGTTAACAAATGACAGAAACATTTTAAGTCACAAACACTTGAAAATTTCACCTGTTCTTTTATTGTGGGAAGTTTTCGAAGCGACATCACATTATCTAGTCTATGAATGTATGTATGTACGTAGGTATGTATGTAAGTATGTATGAATACATCTGCTTTCTGTTTGTCTATCTATCAATCTATCTATCTTATTCTTTGTCTAATTCTCTGTTCATCTACCTACCTACCTACCTACCTACCTACCTATCTACCTATCTATCTATCTATTTGTCTGTCTGTCTGTGAGATATATGCGTGAACCTGAGTGTGTAATCTATATGTAGGCTATTTCCCTCTTTCACATACTCTCTTCTCTTCCCCCTTTTCTTCTTTTCCTCGTTCTCCACCTCGTCTTCGTCTTCCTCTTCTTCTTCTTCTTCCTCATCCTCCTCTTCTTCTTCTTTTTCCCCTCTTCTTCTTCCTCCCCCCTTCTTCTTCTTCTTCTTCTTCTTCTGCTACCTCCTCTTTTTGTTCTTCCTCCCCTTCTTCTTCTTCTTCTTCTTCTTCTTCTTCCTCTCCTTCTTCTTCTTCTATTTCTACTTCTTCCTCCTCCACTTCCTCTTCTTTTTCTTTTTCTTCTTCTGCAACCTCCTCTTTTTGTTCTTCCTCCTCTACTTCTTCTTCCTCCTCCTCCACTTCTTCTACCTCATCTCCTTCTTCTTCTTCCTCCCCTCCCCCTCCTCCTCTTTTGCCGCCGCCGGCGCTTCCCCATCATCATCATCATCATCACCAATTTCTTTGTTTTCCACCTTTTCCTCCTCCAGTCCCTCACCCACCCCTCTTCCTCCACGTCCACCTCCTCCTCCTACTACTCACAAATCTTTATATTCCCCTTCTTTTTCCCTAACCGACACCCTCCGCCCTTCCTATCACTTCCTTCCCATTCTCTTTCTCTTTTTTTATTCTAGATTCCAGAATCAACAGTAAAACAGTGCTGTAGTAGTATTAATAATAGTCGTCGTCGTTGTTGTTGTTGTTGTTGTAGTTGTTGTTGCTGTTGTCGTCGACTTAGTTCAGCCCCGAGTCAGCGCTACTGACATAGACTGATAAACAAAGACGTTCCGACCATGAATATCTCGACATTTGATACATGTAATCGAAAGTATGGCTGAGCGGGTAAGCGAATGGGTTTGCAACCACGAGGATTACGGTTCGTTCCCACGGTGCTGCACCTTGGACAAGTGGCTTTTACTATAGCCCTAGGCCAGCCAATGCCTTTTGAGTAAATTTGGCTGAGAGAAACTGTGCGGAAGCCCATCATATATACATGTATACATATATACATAGATATGTGTATGTGTGTGTGTATGTGTGTGTGTGTATGCGTGTGTGTTGTGAGTATTTGTGTTCGTTCCCCTTCACTCACTTGGCAACCAGTGTTGGTCTGTTTACGTCACTGTAGCCTAGCGGCTCGGCAAATGATTTTAATGACATAAGAACCAGAAAAAAGGTACTGAGTTCGATATTACAGTTCTATATTTAAGAGATGAAGAATTATGTACATTATTTACATTTGACGGATATTTGTCTTCATCTTGTTTGTTGTTAACACAACGTTTCGGCTGATATACCCTCCAGCATTCATCAGGTGTCTCAGGGAAATTTCGAACCTGGGTTCTCATTCCAAAGGTATTTTTCGATGTTGTTGTTGTTGTTCTTCTTATTATTATTACTATTCAGGTCACTGCCTGGAATTGAACTCGGAATCTTGGGGTTAGTACCTACGGACATATGGCGTAGTGGTTAAGAGCGCCAGCTACTAACCCCAAGATTCCGAGTTCGATTCCAGGCAGTGATTTGAATAATAATAATAATAATAATAATAATAATAATAATAATAATGGGCTACAGCAAATATTCCGCTCAATACCACAGATTTGCTTGTCAATTGCTTGATCTTAACCAGATGAGCATGTCCCTTAGTGGCTGACGATATATGCATCTCTGATCACGAGCAGAAGTAGTGGGGGAGCATCATAGTCATGTGTTGAGAGGAATTCTTTGGGGTTTGGATAATTCACCTTTGGAGACATGGGTATTTCGTTCGACATCCTCAAACAACCTTTATTCAAGGACCTTTTAAGCGGGATGGGCTACTCGACCTGAAGAAAATTGTAACTGGGCCCCACCAACAAGGTCATGCGCTGTTTATCTTGATATGAGATCACCATGTTGTGCACATATGGTTGTGATGCATGTGCCTAGTGTACTCTTATCAGACGGGTAGTCATGGTGGGTATACCAGGCTTCGTATATTTTACCCCAGTGTCACTTTGATGACATGCCCTGCTCTCTCACTCAATAATAATAATAATAATAACATCGAAAAATACCTTACGAATGAGAGCCCAGGTTCGAAATTTCCCCAAGACACTTAATGAAGGCTGGAGGGTATATCAGCCGAAACGTTGCGTTAAAAGCAAACAAGATGAGGACAAATATTTGTCAAATGTAAATAATGTAAATAATGAAATCGATATGTTTTCGACGAAAACGCTTCAAGGCGGTGCACCAGCATGACCGCAGTCCAACTACAGAAATATGTAAAATATAAAATGCAGGACTGTATTACATTGTTTTTGTGCACTTGCCTTTGTGAATACTGTGGAATGTGATAGGATGGAGATTTAACTGCTGCTTGCAACTATATATATATCTGCCGTTTAAGGGCGGCGAGCTGGCAGAAACGTTAGCGCGCCGGGTGAAATGCTTTGCGGTTCAAATTTGAGTTCAAATTTCGCCGAGGTCGACTTTGCTTTTCATCCTTTCGGGGTCGCACTGGGGTCGATGTAATCGACTTAATCCCTTTGTCTGTCCTTGTTTGTCCCCTCTGTGTTTAGCCCCTTGTGGGTAGTAAAGAAATAAGAAACGTTAGCACACCGGGCGAAATGCTTAGCTGTATTTCGTCTGCCTTTCATCCTTTCGGGACCGATTAAATAAGTACCAGTTACACACTGGGGTCGATGTAATCGACTTAATCCCTTCACCTGTCCTTGTTTGTCCCTGTATGTTTAGCAATAAAGAAAGAAATATATATCACCCGTTTAATTTATCTTTCATGTCATTCCATTCTTGAAACTTTCGGTGAAGTGGAGAATTTTGAAACATTTAACTCCTATTTCTAGAAAATTGCCTACCCACATAGAGGCTTTCCTCGTTGTTTATATAACAAGTGGTGGTGTTGGTGTTGGTGGCTGTGTTTGTGTGGATGTTGAACGTTAGTAAATCTGTAATAATAGCAGCAGTGATTATGATAGTTGTTGCTGTGTAAGACCTATGATCAAAATATTCTACCCATGACCAACCAGTTTTTTTTAATGGTATAAACCTGTTATCTAATCTGTCTTTCGTTCTTTGCCTTGTTTCTGTTTTTTTTTTTTAGCTCCAGGTTGGTCCCGGAATAAGATGGTTGGGCGCAGCTATTTGAACGCTGATGATTCAGCATGGTTATCTTGATATCTAGTTTGTTTGGGCGACAGTACAGTTTATGACTGGAGGTACACACACACACACACACACACACACACACATGCACGCACAGAAATATACACATATAGAGAGAAAGAGTGAGAGGGAGAGAGATTGACATAAACAACTTACCTCCTCTAATACACAAATAGAGAAATATGTTCATACACATGAACAGAGCGAGCGAGCGAGAGAGAGAGAGAGAGATAGAGAGGGGGGAAGAAGAGGGAAAGGGCTTCAGTAACGTTGAAACGTCTGATATCAAATAAGTGAACGTTGAATCATCGACGTCAAATAGGCGGACGTAAAACATCGCATATCCGGGTCGGTTCCGTTCGAGCCGATTTACTTTTAGTTGCGTTGCAATTTCATCTAAAATAGGGGCAGAGCACACCTAGGACTACATTTTCCTACAGATCCTTCCGCTCTTTGTTCTGTTTTGAAAAAAGCAGGGTTACATTTGAGGGTGATACAGTTGCTTGATATTTCTAACAAGTCGAGCCACCTGGTTGTCGTCAATGACTGTAAGACTTGGTTTGTAGGCTCACAACAGGTTTTCTATTTGTAGCCATCTCGTCCCCCTTTTTTTTTTTTTATATATATATGTCCTTTCCAGTACTACGCTATTCAATATATATTACTCTTTTTAAGTTGGCAGAATGTGGGAAGTTTCGATCATATTTTTAACAAACGCCTTTTGTTTTGTTACTTAATCTCAGACCAACACTGCCTGAGCAAACATTTGATCAAAGTTGCTCCAATATGACGATCCACTTTTTAGAGCAATCCAGGACTGCATTATCCAGCGAACCCTTTAATGTATATATATATATGTGTGTGTGTGTGTGTGTGTGTGTGTGGAGGCGCATGGCTTAGTGGTTAGGGTGTCAGCATCATGATCGTAACATTGTGGTTTCGGGCGACGCGTTGTGTTCTTGAGCAAAACACTTCATTTCACGTTGCTCCAGTCCACTCAGCTGGCAAAAATGAGTAACGCTACGATGGGCTGGCGTCCCGTCCAGCTGGGGAACACATACGCCATTGAAACCGAGAAACGGGGCCCATGAGTTGGCTAAGCTTTAAGAACGGCGCATTTATTTATTTTATATATATATATATATATATATATATATATAGAGAGAGAGAGAGAGAGAGAGAGAGAGAGATATGATAGTCATAAGCGCAACTTACAGAGACACATACAAATATACGAGAAAACAGAGAGACAGCAGCATATATAACATATTACACACGTTTGTTCTGTAAAAAATTTGATTCTATTACAGGGTTGCGGTTTGTTTGCAAACGAACATTCCATAATATGGTGAGAAAGAGGTACATATTCTTGGTTCCTGGCAGCTCTCCACCTCTCTCTCTAATTGTTGAGTTTGTTTTATACAATGTTTACAAATTGCTATATAACCGGCTCAGTACCTAATCGTATAACAATTCATGTATTTACCGACCCGAAACCTACCTAGTTACCTATCTACGTCTATAACTAAGTACCTATCTGTAGACCGTCCTTCTTAGCTATTTACCTACCTGTTTGCCTACCTACATATCTGCTTGATTACCTGGCCACCTGTTCAATGTTTCTACCTATCCACCGATCTCCCAATCGAACTATCTACAAAGGCCCGGGAACAGGGGGTGAAAATTTTGATTTTGCACCTCCCACATACTTTTGCCAGGTTCAGAAAACAGTGTCTAAAAACTGATCTGTAAAAGTTGCTTGCAGTTAGATTTCTTCTCAAAACAAAAAAACAAAGGACAAAAATAAATAAAAAAATGAAGCTGATCATAAAATTCCCAACGGAATTCATGACCTGCTTCTAAACCAAAGCAGCGTCAACATCAAATTCATAGATAGTCTATCTATGAATTTCCTTAGCATTTTATCTAACACACATCGGATAAAATGCTTTGTAGCATTTATTATGTTCGCCTGCCGTTTGTGTTCAAATTCTGCCTAAGTCAACATTATTTTTTGTTGTTTATAAGTGAAACCTACATCTCAGCCTGCTTATGGAGCTACCATTTCAGGCTATCCACCTATAGGATTATTTCCCAACATAACTATCAATGAGTTTCCTTATCATTTTACCAAACTATATCGGGTAAAATGCTTTGGAGCAGTTATTATGTCCGCCTGTCGTCTGAGTTCAAACCCCGCCGAGGTCAACTTTGCCTTTTGTTTTTTTTCTGGGTCAATCAACAAAATACCAGTTCAGGGAGGTGAATTTTTAGATTGTTAGTTTGTTGGGCAAGATGCCTCCTGGCATCCTTGTTCGCTTGGTGCCATTTAAGTTCAAATGCCGCTCCGTTCCAACTCAAAAAATACACGTTGATAATCAAGCATCCAAGTACATGAGCTGATTACTCATTATATCAGCAAACCAAATGCCAGGAGATCTTTCAAGTCCTATTCAATAAACAACGAACGAAGAAGGACTTTGTCTACATTCATGCCTAAATACCCAACTAAACACTTCTTTACCTGCTTACCTATATAAATACCTTCATACCCACCTGTTTGCCTACTTTCTAATTTACCTGCTTACCTAGCTGCGTATTAGGCCCGCCTGCCTACCTACTTGCCCGCTGGCCTTCCTGCTCGCCTGCCTGCCTGCCCGCCTGACCTACCTACTTACTTACCTATCTACCTACCTACTTATTAACTCATCTATGAACCAATGTACTGAGTATTTTTCCAAACTAATAGGCGTAGGGGTGGCTGTGTGGTAAGTAGCTTGGTTTCGGGTTCAGTCCCATTGCGTGGCACCTTGGGCAAGTGTCTTCTACTATAGCCTCATGCCGACCAAAGCCTTGTGTGTGGATTTGGTAGACGGAAACTGAAAGAATCCCGTCGTATATATGTATATATATATATATATATATATGTATGTGTGTGTATATGTCTGTGTGTCTGTGTTTGTCCCCCTAGCATCGCTTGACAACCGATGCTGGTATGTTTACGTCATCGTAACTTAGCGATTCGGGGAAAGGGATACCGATAGAATAAGTACTAGGCTTACAAAGAATAAGTCCTGGGGTCGATTTGCTCGACTCAAGGCGGTGCTCCAGCATGGCCACAGTCACATGACTGAAACAAGTAAAGATTAAAAGATTATAAAGATCACTTAAAAGTACAGAGTCCTACCAATATAACGACCTGACACAAGCCAGCAAGAGAACTTCGGTGGGTAACTCCACGTGAAAGAAATGGCAACTAAATTATCCTCGAACCACAGTCAAACGTCTTAAGTAAGGGAAGGGGGAACATTTGCTAATGTACTTCTGAGTGTTCTAAAATGACTGAATAGTTACGAATAGAATATTTTTGATCAAGGATTCGCTTGATCAGAGCTCACATAGGATAAATAATAACAACAAAACTGACAATAACTATTAAAACAACAAAATCAACAATCTACTTCAGAACAATTATCTTTCAACAACCAAATTATCTAACCGTTAAGCTTATCAATTTCTCAGACCACCATCTTATGAAATTATTTTGATGCATACTACCAATTAATCTAACTAAATTTCTCCTATCTATCTGCTTAACTATCAACCTACCTCCCTTCCTACCTACTTATCAAAACTACCTATACACACACACACATACATCACATACAGAAATTCATACATAAACACACTTATATACATACGTACGTGCGTACGTACATACATAGATTTAACCTACTTACCTATTTACCTACCAACCTACTTCCCTGTCTACTTGCGTTCTCATCTACCAACGATAGGCAATCAATGAACGACTACATGGTTGTTCGATTTGGTAGAAATAGCAGCCAAGTCTACAACATATTAGACCCTAAGATATTAAATTAAGATGCATAGAAACACAGAAGACAGAGAGGTGACGAATATAAAACGCAACTCATAGGTTTCCTTTATCAGGATGACCCATATTTTAGCAACAACCGCTCTCATATACATAGGATAGTAGTTCTCTAAGAAACTGACTGCCGAGTTAGTGGCATAGCCTGAGTGTGTGCCGCCTGGGATTGCTCTTGATATTGCAGTATCTCCTCCCTCAGCCTTGAAGCTTATAGAGGCTTATATAGCAGGCACAAAGTGCCATCCATATGAAAGCATCACCCGGAGAGGGCTGCAACACCTAACTACGTTACTGCGTAGAGCAATAGTGTCCCGCTGGTATTATCAAAATGTGCTGCGAACATTTAAGAATATGTGGTGTTAGCAAACTTTTACTGATACTTGATCTTCTTTAAAATATTAAACTATATAGGCGCAGGAGTGGCTGTGTGGTAAGTAGCTTGCTTACCAACCATATGGTTCCGGGTTCAGTCCCACTGTGTGGGATCTTTGGCAAGTGTCTTGTGAGTGGATTTGGTAGACGGAAACTGAAAGAAGCCCGTCGCATATATATATATGTATATATATATGTGTGTGTGTGTGTGTGTGTGTGTGTGTGTGTGTGTGTGTATGTGTGTATGTTGGTGTGTTAATGTCCCAATCACTTAGCGGTTCGGAAAAAGAGAACGATAGAATAAGTACTAGGCTTACAAAGAATAAGTTCTGGGATCGATTTGCTCGACTAAAAGCGGTGCTCCAGCTGGCTGCAGTCAAATGACTGAAACAAGTAAATGTTTAACTTCAAAGCAAAGGTTGTTTTGAAATATTTCAAGCTGAAGTGTATCAGCACATTTTGTATGTGATCCCCTGTACAGCATAGAACCGAAACTATCGGGAAATAGTCTATAATAGAAAACAATTAGTTCATGGGAAATTCTACAAGTTCGGTTGAAGTGAGGTGGGAATAAAATAACGTTTCGGATAGCTGTTCTTCGTCAGGGACTGAGAATGAGAGTGAGAGAGAGAGATAGAGAGAGGGAGAGAGAAAAGGAAAGGGAGAGAGATAGTAACAGGTATTGTAATTTTATCAGTAAGCTTGTAAATGATAAAGAGATTGAAAAGAAGGATGGATGTGGGGTGATG
>NC_142930.1:123452997-123473061 GCF_046866305.1 Octopus bimaculoides | reverse complement strand
GAAGTGATTTTATATAGTACCAGACAGTAACTTGGTTTTTATCTCCACGGAGAATACACACACACACACCTCTCTTTCCTTATATATATATATATATATATATATATATATATATATATATATATATATATATATATATAATAAAGTAAAGTTGTGGAATACCGTACGAGTGGAAATATATATGAAAGAAGGTTTGAAAATGCACTTATTTTTTAAAAATATTTATTTACTTAACCGGTTTCACTTTTTTAGAAAAAGATTATCAAAAGTTTTTGAGAATAATAAAAAATGTTAGAAAACAGTTCGAGAATTAAAATGCATATATACATTCTTTGATGATAAAATATATTTAAAGTATAAAGCTTTGTATGAACTTTGTATTGTTACATACTGATTATCACACATTCTCTGATATTAAAATGAAAATGTTAAAAACAGTGTATGAAAATACACATATGGGAAAATACATATACATATTCTTATACATATTCTTTGACAATCGAATAAAGTTGAAGAGGAACTGACTTGGCTTTTTCCTCTTTTTGTATATTGAGGGAATGTTTTACTGTCTTAAGAGACAGTATGACTGGCTAGCTGAGGTGGGAGGGAAAAAGAGTTAAAAAGGATTTTTTAATTTTATTTTTGGTTGGTCTGTGACAGTCTGTCATGGTTCACTGGTTTTGGGGACTTGTTTTGTGCACATCTCTATGTGTGTGTGTATATATGTGTGTTTGTGTCCGTTTTTATCGGTCCCAGAGTTTATTGTGGAATGTGTATATGAGTGTGTGTTTGAGTGTTTTTGTGTCGGTGGGGATGTTAGGTGTGTGTACGTGAGAGTGTGCGTATATCTCTTTGTCTGAGTATGTATGTGTTGTCTTGATCGTCCTTGTGGTGTGTGTGTGTGTGTGTGTGAGAGCAACCGTATGTATGTGTGAGGGTGTGTACGTATGTGTGCGTATGTGTGTGTATGTATGTGTGCATCTGTGTGTGCGCGTGGGAGTGTTTTGTGTGAGTGTGGGAGTGTGTGTGTGTCTCTCTGTCTGAGTGGGTGTGTTGTTTTAAATATCCTTGTGGTGTGTGTGTGTGTGTGTGTGTAAGCAAACGTATGTGTGTGATGGTTCATATGTATGTGTATGTCTATGTCTGTGTGCGTGCGTGCGTGCGTGTGTGGCATGTGTATATGAGTATTGTGTGTTTTATCTATGGTAGGATGGTGTGTGTATGTGTGTGCACGTTTGTGTGAGTGTGTATGTGTGTGATTAATATTTGTTAGGGTGTTGTGTGCGCGCATGTGTGTGTATGTGTATATGTGTTTGTTCGTGTGTGTGCGTGAGTGCGTTTGTGAGTGCGTGTGTATGTGTGTTTGTGTGTTTTTTGTGTCGGTGGGGATGTTAGGTGTGTGTACGTGAGAGTGTGCGTATATCTATTTTTCTGAGTATGTATGTGTTGTTTTAATCGTCCTTGTGGTGTGTGTGTGTGAGAGAGAGCAACCGTATGTATGTGTGAGGGTGTGTACATATGTGTGCGTCTGTGTGTGTATGTATGTGTGCATCTGTGTGTGTGCGTGGGAGTGTTTTTTGTGAGTGTGGGAGTGTGCGTGTACGTGAGTGTGTGTGTGCGTCTCTCTCTGTCTGAGTGAGTGTGTTGTTTTAAATACCCTTGTGGTGTGTGTGTGTGTGTGTGTAAGCAACCGTATGTGTGTCTGATGGTTCATATGTATGTGTATGTCTGTATGTGTACGTATGTCTATTTGTGTTGTGTGTTGGTGGAGGTGTTATGTGTGTGTACGTAATTTTGTGTGTGTCTCTAAGTATGTTTGTGTTTGAATTGTCATTGTGGTGCGTGTGTGTGTGAGAGAGCAACTGTATGTGTGTGCATGTGTGTGTGAGCATGTATGTGTGTGTTGTATTTATTAGGTGTCCTTGTTCGTTGGGTTTATCCAGGTGATGTGTATGTGTGTGCATGTGTGTTCCGTGTATGTTGGTACTGGGTATGTGTATGTATGTGTGTATGTGGGTATGGTTTGTGTAGTTTCCTGGTGTATATGTGTACATGTGTGTGTGCGCTGTCATTGTGAGTGATTAGTTTTGTTTGTATTGTTAGTACAGTATGTGTGTGTATACGTGTGGGTGTGTTTGTGTGAGTGCGTCTATGTGGCTTGTATTTGTCGGGGAGGTGTGTCATTGTGTGTGCATGCTTCTGTACATGTGTGCTTGTGAGTGTTTGTTGTGATTGTTGTGATTGTATTGTGTGTGTTTTTCTTTTGAGTGTGTGTGTGACATTTTTACTGGGGAACAAGCGTATGGTGTTTGTATGTGTGTGTACATATGTATGCAAATATGCGTGTGTGAATATGATTTGTGGTTGCCGGAGTGGTGTGTAGGTGTGTGCATGTACCTGTTTACATATGTGTGTATGGGTGTTGGTTGTGGTTGCTACAATTGTATTGTAAGTGTATATATGCATGTGTTTTTTTCTTGAAATGTATGTGGGTTTGTGCTCTAGTGTGGAGATATTGTGATTGTCTGTGTGTGTATATATGTGTGTAAGTGTGTTCGTGTCGGAGGTTTCCATTGTATTGGTGTGTGTGTGTGATTTTGCGTATCTGTGTGTCTTTGTTTTGGACGTGCACCTGGGGAGGGGGCTTATATTAGAGTATGTTGAGCTGTGGTCTGTATTTTTGAATAAGATTATTTTCCCTATTTATTCGTGTTTGGTCAGTGGTGTTGTCTGAGCATTGGTATAATGGGAAAACTAGGAATTTGGGGGACTTGTTTTGTGCACAGAGATCTAAGTGCCCACTGAGTGGTATCTGTCTTGTGGTAGGATCCCTCAATTGTTGGCGGTGGACTGTCATCCTTTCTCTGAGAGTAAGGCTCGTTTGCCCTATGTATTCTTTGTGGCACCCTTCACACCTTATGGCACAAAGTAAATTTTTTGATGCGCAGGTGAAGTTATTTTTTATGACAAAAGTGTGTCCCGACTGGAATCTGTATGTTGTGCCTTCCATGAGGTGGATGCAAGTCCTGCAGTTGGAGCTACCACATTTTTTGACGGTAGGTGGTGGGCTTGTGTTGGGCAATTTTGCATTCGTGAGTAGGTTTTTTAGGGATTTGGGTTGTCTTTTGCTTTTTACTATTTTATGGGTTGCGAGTACTCTTTTTAGACGTGGGTCTTGATTCAGTAGTGGGATGTTTTTGTATATTATTGTGTAAGCTTCTGCATTTCTAGGATTGTGTGTTGAGAGATATGGGAGACTATTTAACGTGCCGTGTATGTGTTTCGGTTTTCGCAGGTCATGGGTAGCAATTGTCTTGGCCCGTTCTATTCCATTGTCAACTAATGATGCTGGGTAATGTCTTTCGAGGAGAATTGCCTTTAGTTCTTCGAGTCTTTTATTTCGAGTTCTATAATTAGAGACAATTGTGCAAATTCTTCTCGCAAGGTTGAAGGGAATGTTTGTCTTTGTATGTTTTGGGTGATTGGAGGTGAACAGAAGGTATTGCTTGGAATCAGTCGGTTTGTAATGAATATCAGTCTCAATGCTGGTACCTATTTTTATAATGAGAATGTCAAGAAAAGGAAGTTGGTCTTGGCTGTATTCCATTGTAAATTGGATATGGTTGTTGACACTGTTAATTAGGGTTTTGAAGTCAAAGAGTTGGTCGAGTGTGTGGGACCATAGGATGAGGCAATCATCCAAGTAACGTTTCCAATTCTTTAACAGGTATTGGTGGAAAGACAGGCCATATCTAGTTTTGGATTTGTCGTAGATCTGCAATTCTAAGTAGGCCATCACCAGGTTTGCATATGTAGGGGCAACTTTAGTCCCCATTGCAGTCCCTGATACCTGTCTGTAGGTGTTATCATTAAAATTCAAAAAATTGTTTTGAAGGATAAATTTAAGGCCCTCGATGATGAATTCTTTTTTTATTCTTTCTGGGATCTCATTGGGGTATTTTTATAGCCAGAATTTAATGGCTTCCAGTCCATATTGATGTGGGATCGTAGTGTAAAGATTTATTACATCAAAGGAAACAATGAAAATGTCTTTATCGGTATGTTTGGGTAGATGATTTAGTAGGCCCAGGTCGTCTCTAACAATACTTGGTATGTGGTGAAGTATTGGTTTCAGGAGGATATCGATAAAGTTGCTTAATCTGTGTGTTTCACAGTTTGGGCCTGCCACAATTGGTCTTAGTTTGAGATCAGTGGGATGTGATACAGTGATGCAGGTGGAAGTGGACTTTTTGCAAGCTTCAGAAATAGTTTTGCTCTTGTGGATTTTTGGAAGTCCATAGAGGTTGCTTGTTTTGCAATTAAAGTTTGTTAGGTAGTCGCATTCCTTTGTTGTTAAGTTGTTTCGATGTTGGCAAATGAGTGTGTTTAATTTGGTCATTGTTCTTGTTTGTTGGTAGTTGACTACTCTTTCATAGTATGTAGTGTCTTGTAAGAGTTGAGATACAGAGTTTTTGTATTGTTCTGTATCCCATAATGACGACAGTGCTACCCTTATCTGCTTCTTTGATTGTGATGTCATGATTGTTTCGTAACTCATGGATGATTTTCCATTCGTTTTTACTGGTGTTGGGTTTGGGTTGTGGAGGTTCATTATAAGGAAAGTTCGAAATGTACTCGCAAAATTTGTCCAATGTTTTGTTTTTACCTTTTATGGGATTATAATTGCTCTTGTTACGAACCATTGATTCGCCATTATTGATTTCTTTGTCAAAAAATTCCTCTGTGAGGCGTAATTTTCTACAAAAGTGGGAGACATCATCCTGTATTTCACTCAAGTTAGGGTATTGTGGAGTTGGAGTGAATTTTAGTCCTTTTGAAAGGATTTTAATTTGTTGGTTCGACAGGTTTAGGCTTGAGAGATTCACTAGTTTTGGTTTTTTCAAGGTTGGTGTGTACCATCTGGTGTCGTGAGATCTGTTGCCTTGGCCTAAAAAATGATTTCTGGGGATTATTATGTTTGCGGTATTTTGGTGTGTGTTGAGTTTTCCCCCATTGATGTGTTGCCTGCTGAAGGCGTTTTGGTTATTTCGGGGTCTGGGTAGCTCGTACTGGGTGTAAGTTTGGTTCCTTAAAGTGGGTTGGAACCTCCAATCTTGGTTTAGAGATGAGTTCCTATATGATGGATGGGGTCTCCGAGTTTGGAGCGGTTTGGGTTGGAATCTATAATCGTGGTTTGGGAGTGAACTCCTGTGTGATGGGTGGGACCTTCGATTTTGGAACTGTTCTAGTGTGGGCTGGGATCTATAGAGTCTGGTAAAGTTTTGTCTTGTGTTGGTGGGTACCTGGGTTCTTTTGATAGGGTTGTAGTTATGTCTATAAGTTCTGTTACTGTTGTTGTCAGGGGTCGGAGTGGTGCGTGTTTGATGTTTTCTTTGTTGCTGGTGAGGTGTGTGAATTTTAGGTATTTTTTAAAGATATGGGTTGCTTGTAAGGTGTTCGTTTTTAAACACCGTTTCATAATTGGTGAACCAGGTGTTTTTTCCTTTCGTTGGAGAGATGTCAATTCTTCATCCTCACAGATTTTTCTCCAGAGTTTGGTAGTTTCATCAAAGACTGCACCTTCACAGCATTTTGAAATTTCAGTTAGCATTTCGTTGTCAAGGGCCTTATCACTACAAATAAAGAAAGAGACATATTTCCCATGCATCATTTCCCATGCATCATTCTTAGAATGAATGCACGCACACACAGAGATATACATACATACATACATGCATCCATTTATGTGTGATGAGATGAGAACGAAAGCGAGAGAGAGAGAGAGAGAGGAGAGAGAGAGAGAGATAGAGAGAGAGAGAGAGAGAGATAGAGAGAGAGAGAGAGAGAGAGAGAGAGAGAGAGAGAGAGAGAGAGGGGGGTGAGTGGGAAAATATGTTATTTTAAGATATGAAATACAATCTATAAATTTACCGAAGACCGTGTATTTACAACATATTTACTTCAGGAAGCCATAGCGGAAGATAGTGAGTGCGTATATGATGTGCCGCGAAGAAAGGTAAAAATTAAGACTTAAGCGAAATTGATTACTGGGGAATGGTAACTACGTTACACAGCACAATTCTGCAAGTGCAGCTTTACCCTTCCCATATACAGATTTTTCGGCCTAAATTTTGACGTTTGGTTTGGTGTCCTTTTTTTTTCAGGAACAGCTTGGTGTAATGGTGAACAATCAACAGTATTGGAGAGCATTGAGACTAAAGCTGTACCTCAGAAAAGTCAGCTGATACAACGAATTGGAAGCCATGTGAATATTGGAAAAGAGTTGCCTGCATCATGTTGATTCACGCCAGGTCTAAAAATGCCGACATATTGACTGTTCCTCAATGCACTCTGGACCTTGTAAAGGCTGTAAGACGTGACACGGATATCATGAAAACCAAATCCCTACCAAACTGCAATGGTCTTTGGACGTATCTGCAATAAGGGAGACGTTATGCTTCCCCAAATCTTTGAACGAGACCTTAAGCTCATTTCAAATGGCTGTGTGAATCTGGTGCAGAATGTGATCTAACCTTGGCTGGAAAGATTGTTGTCCGCAGGCTATATGTGTCCGCAGGCTATATGTGTGGAGGTAGGGTTCGGCCCCTTGCCATACCTTAGGAAAGAGTCAGAAGTGGTTATCTGAAAATGTGTACGATTTCCCCTGTCCCAGTGTCTGGCCTTCTAATTCCCTCGATTGTAATCGTATGGTATACTATATGTAGAGCGTAGCTGCGAAAGACACCAATCTCTCTACCAGCAACACCAAGGCCGAGCTGGTAGCCAAGATCGAGGAGGTGTTCAAGGATTTTCCCAGAAACGTAACAGGAAATTCATACACTAGGTTTCTGAACCATTTTGAGGCTATGGTGAAAGATTAGGGCAGCTACTCTGAGTAAACTGTTTCCAATCAGCCATGGTTTACTTGATATATATTTTGATTTTTTAAAATACTTTATTTTTGGATGGGTTATTTTGTTTTCGTTTTCTTTAATTCAGACTTTCAAGTTTAGCCCGAAAACCCTGCAAATCGCTAATTATAGCAGACAGATCCTTCCAATCCGTATTCTTTCTGACTTCAAAGGAAAAAAGTCTCGACCCAATGAAATTGAAGTTTATTGCACGCGGTCTGTTAAGTTTCCAGAAATAGCAGCTAATTCATGATAAAACAGTACCGTACTGTTTGAAATAAGGTGGAGTGTATTAGATAAATGCCACATTAGATTTACACAAAGACGAGGCGGTAAAGCGGTGAAAACCTTTCATCGTATGTCTGTTCGATGATGACTGACATAGCGTAAACAACAACAAGAACAAGAACAAGAGCAGCAACAGCAGCAGCAGCAAAAGCAGCTACAGCAACATCAACTAAAATCGAAAGCAACAGAAGACGGCGACATGAATATCTGAAGGGACGATATAAATAAACTCCCAAGCAAAGAGGACATTTAAAAGAATATGTATCTAAGAAAACTTCATTTTTAAGTGTTGTTAAGTGTTACATGAATGGCAGAGGTGATAAGAAAATGTGTCAGGAGCTCCTTTGCAATTTATTATTATTATTTTGTTCTTTTTTATATACATACATACTTACAAACACATGCATACATACATTTATATAGCTATAGGTATACATACACATACCAATGTGTAAATAATTATTACTGACAGAGGCAGTGTAAATACCAAAAGGTAATCTTTATATCCAACTTAACGTGGATGTTATATTGGAACGCTGAATACTGTGTAATTATGAAAGGTTTTCTCAGGGTACATTCTGCAGTATTCGGTGTTCTAACATGATATCTATGTTAAGATTGCCTTTTGGTATTGATACTACTTCTGTCAGTAATAATAATTTTGTAATAAACCTGCTGGCTATTTGCGGCATCAGTGCCTGAAAAGTCGATGGAATTATATATATACCCTCAGCAATGATATTTGGCTGGTATGCGGCAGCGGATGTCTGCCACTGAAGAGTCGGGGCACGCTGACATCACGTGATCTGGCAATTTCGACGCCCGTAGCAGAAGATTTTCGTCTGCCAGTGAAATAAATGCGTGCTTTTATGCACCATCCATCCATAGAAGAGGTGGTTTCAAGGTAGATATATATATATTTGGCGTTCTGATACAACATCCATATGAAGTTTGACATTAAGATAGGTATTTGTATATAAGTGTGTGTGTGTGTGTGTGTGTGTGTGTGTGTGTGTATACACAGACACACACATATATATATATATACACACACATCTCTCTCTCTTTCTCATACGAATAAATTCATATATATTGGCACACCGATCAATGGAACAGTCTGCTCGTGATATTAATGTGCAAGTGGCTTAGCACTCCGCAAACACGTGTACCCTTATCGTAGTTCTCAGGGAGATTCAGCGTGACACAGAGTGTGACAATGCTGGCCCTTTAATATAGAGGTATTACTCATTTTTGCAAGCTGAGTGTGTTCAAGAACACAACGTGCGGCCAGGTATTGAACTCACGACCTTACGACCATGAGCCGAATGCCCTAACCTTTCAGCCGCGCACCTTCTCATTCATATATATATAGTTATGCATAGGTATGTTTGGGTGTGTGTGTGTGTGTGTGTGTGTGTGTGTGTGTGCAAAGTAATAAAAGATAGAACTCAATACAAAATATATTACGTATTTTAATACAGTTTTCAGGAGAGGTGAAATCTTTGCTTTGAGTTTCCCCAATTAGTTACGTCAAATCTCTGAACAATATACCAATTAGAATGCAAAGAATCTTTTTTCGAAGGAGACACACTGGATATGCAGCAAGTATAGAGGGGTAATTTACGTTTAAATTTCCTTAAAATTATACAGCGCTCATATTTTACTTCTTTTCTTGTTCATTACTCCCCTCGTCTTTTATATCAGTAATGCATTCAAAATTCCACCTTTTTAGCAAGCTGAAAATGAGCACGAGCCGTGTTTTGATGCAGGCCTCTCTGCCTCCAGATGTCTCACCTTAGATGTGTTTCTAGGTGAAAGTGTAGGATGTTTGACAAGCAGTCTCTGTCTGCTCGCAACTAGAGAGAGGCACCTGAAACAATTAGCGACACATGGAATATGGTTACTAAACCATATTCCTTCGCAGGTGATGGTTCGTTCTCTGCTAATAATGACAGCTTTTATTTCCTCTGCTTAATGAACAATCCATCACAAATCAGAGCCAGTAAGAGAATTTGTAATAGCGTAGCTTAGGGGAGGGGCAACGATTTTATGGCGACGGTACTTGTCGGTTTGTTGTATAAGAATGTGTGTGGTTGGGGCTCGACAAACTCAAAGGACGCCACGGGCGGCTTATATTCTACCAGCTCCACCGAGAACCCGCATGCTGCTTCGTCTCGTGTATGATTTTCTTACAAAGCAATTCAGTCAGTGTATATATCATCCTCACAATATCCTTACTGATACTAACATCTAATGATTACAAAACACTTGCAAGTCCTTCAAAAAGTAATTACCACTATATCAGTATTTTAGTTCAGTCGTTTATCAACAAATATCCTTCGCTAGATAAAACCTATACGAGCAAACTCTTTTCCTTCTCTAATCTACCACAATGTAAATCCTAACTACTATCAATTGTTTGCATCCACTTTCATTCATCTATATAACTTATAATAATAATTCTTTTTCGAAATTTCTCTATTCTTCATCTAACATGGTTTTTCTCCTGGCGGTAATCGTCGATTTTATGGAAACACCTATATTAAGTACTCAACATAATCTACACATACGTTCTCTTTGAAAATTTCATACTACATTTGTTTTGTTTTTTTCTTAGACGCTACTAGTATGTAGTTCAAAAAATGTATGCATACATGTATAGTTTTGGATGTACGCGTATCAGTGAGTGTATGCATATATAAAAATCATATCAGATATATAAATATATACATATATGTATTTATATATATATATATATATATATATATATATATATATATATATATATATATATATATAAATACACACACACACACACATATATATATATCTGTGTGTGTATATATACACATAAATGCGTGTGGGTGTATGCGTTTACGTGTACATAAATTTGTACATTTGCATATGTACATATGTATATATATATATGTGTATATATATATATATATATATATATATATATATATATATGCATACTTATATTTATTCACATATATATATATATATATATATATATGCATACTTATATTTATTCACATATATATATATATATATATATGCATACTTATATTTATTCACACATATATATATATATATATATGCATACTTATATTTATTCACATATATATATATATATATATGCATACTTATATTTATTCACATATATATATATATATATATGCATACTTATATTTATTCACATATATATATATATATATATATATATATATATATATATGCATACTTATATTTATTCACATACATATATATATATATATATATATATATATATATATACACATACTTATATTTATTCACATATATATATATATATATATATGAATACACATATACACATTTACACACATATACGCTCCGAAGTACACTCACACACTACACACACACTACACACACACTACACACACACTATACACACAAACACTACACACACACTATACACACACACACTACACACACACGCACACACATACACACACACCGCTCTCACGGCGGTCTTGGATTAAATGTATATTCAAGGTATTCGTTCAAGATCTAAAGAACTTACAACAACCGCGGTTAGTTTCCTTGCCAAATTCTTATGAACCTTGCCAAGTTCCCCAAATTCACTGCTTACTTTTCTAGTTTTCTTTTGCTTTCCAATTAACTATCCTACAAAAAAACAAAAAAAACATGAAGGTTTGAGATTCACTTTGAATTCTAAACTAAAAATTTTAGCAATATTAAAATCTACTACGAATGCTTCAACTTATATATGTACGTAGAAACGTCCGAGGCTCTTGTCTCATCTCTGTTATATTTGCGCGCTTAAATTTTTTGAGATGAATTTATAAGCCATTGTGTGTGTGTGTGTGTGTGTGTGATGTTTTATCATTCAACTGTTTCAATCATTGGACTATGGCCATGCTGGGGCACCACCTTCAAGGGTTTAGTCGAAAATATTCGGCTTCGATACTTATTTTGAAGTTTGGTGCTTATTCGGTCGGTATCTTTCTGCCGAACCGCTAATTTACAGTGACGTAAAGAAACCAATACTGGTTGTATAACTGTTGGATGGGCACAAGCAAAACACAGAAACACATACATGTAAGTACAAACCCCCACACACACGCACAACTAAGTATATTGTTGACGTCATAAGATACATACAGGGGTTGGACAAAATAATAGAAATACCTAGCACCATAGCATTATGATTTCGAAATATCTATAAAACCACCAAAACCTTGTTTATTTTTGTGTTTTTTTTTAAATGTATTATTAGTATTGCATAACATGTTTTGCTAAAATTTCTGTTTCTTTTTTAGATATCATCAGAAAAAGGTAATCAAAATTCATTAAAATGACAGATCTATCGTATTTTCAAAGAGATCAAATTGTTGGTGCTTCTATGGCAGGTGCTAGCGTAATGAAAACAGCCGAAATGTTTCGTGTATCAGGAAGTACTGTCTCGAAAGTAACGACAGCCTTTGAGAAAGGGGGAAAAACCTCCTCGTCGAAACAAAACTCCGGAAGAAAACCGAAACTTTAAGATACGGACCTTCGGACTCTTACGCGAATTGTTAGAAAGGATCACAAAAGTACAGCTCCCAAAATTACTTCAGAGCTTAATGACAACCTCAAGAACTCAGTTTCCACAAAAACTGTTCGCCGGGATTTGCAAAAAAGCCGTATTTCACGGGAGGGCTCCAATTAGAAAACCACTACTTTCAAAAACAAACGTTGCAAAGCGTTTAGAGTGGAGTAAAAACCTACAGAATTGGTCCCTAGAGCAGTGGAAGAATGTTATTTTCTCGGACGAGTCATCTTTTACCTTATTTCCGACCACCGGCCAAGTGTATGTGTTCTGACAGCCAAAAGAAGCATTTGACCCACACTGCCTTCTTCCAACTGTTAAACATGGAGGAGGATCTGTGATGATCTGGGAGACTATATTTTGGAAATCCACAGGCCCAATGGTTTCCTTTCATAGCAGAATTACTAGTCAAGACTAAGCATTTTATCTGATGAAATTCATCCTATGGTTGCGCAACTGTTTCCAGAGGGAAACGCAATCTTTCAGGCTGATAATGCACCAATTCACACAGCCAAAATTGTTACTGAATGGCACGAGGAACATTCTAGTGAAGTTGAACATCTTATCTGGCCAGCACAGTCCCCAGATCTCGATATTATTGAACATTGATGGTGCATTTTAGAAAAACAAGTAAGGAGTCGATATCCTCCACCATCATCAGTACAAGAACTGGAGAATGTTTTAGCTGAAAAATGGACAAAAATTCCTTTGGAAACAATTCAAACTTTATATGAGTCTATACCTTGTAGAATTCAAGCTGTAATTACTACCAAAGGCGGTCCTACCTCATATTAATATAAATTTGTTCGAAATTTTAAGGTTTTTCCATTATTTTGTCCAACCCATGTATGTATGTATGTATGTATGTATGTATGTCTGTCTAGGCACAGGCGTGGCTGTTTTGTAAGAATCATGCTCCTCAGCCACATGGTTCCGAGGCTCAGTCCCACTGTGTGGCACCTTGGGCAAGTGTCCTTTAATATAACCTCGGGCTGGCCAAAGATTTGTTAGTAGATGTGGTAGACGGAAGCTGAAAGAAGCCATCATATATATATATATATATGCATATATGTGTGTGTGTGTGTGTGTGTGTGTGTATGTATGTGTGTGTGTGTGTGCGCGTGTGTGCGTGCGCGTGTGTGCGTGCGCGTGTGTGCGTGCGCGTGTGTGCGTGCGCGTGTGTGCGTGCGCGTGTGTGTGTGCATGTGCGTGTCTCTTTATGTGTAAGTTTGTCACCCACCATCGCTTAACAACCGGTGTTGATATGTTGGGCAAAGACAGTCTGATAGAATAAATACCAGGCTATTTATAAAAAAAGTCCTGGGCTCGATTTGTTCGACTAAAACCTTTGAAGCCGGTGTCCCAGCATGGCCGTAGTTCAATGACTGAAACAAGTAAAAGAATATATATTGTTGTCGAAGCTGTCGCGCAGTGGGAGTGAACTCGAAAGTGCGTGGCCAAAATGCAAGCTTCTTAAACATACGACCATGACCGCACCTATTGTGTAGCGTTTCTTTTTATATTATATATTTATGTGACTAGGCACACGCCCAAGTGAAGGAGTTTTTTTGAGCTGAACGTTCTACTTCAAGTGATTCCTCAAGAGTATTACATTACTGTTACATATAGATCCCACCCAGAAGGATGAATGGCAAAGTCATTTCCAGGGGAAAATGTTTATAAGAAAAATGAGTGAGAAATTGATCTTTTATTCATAACTGTTATCAAATATCTGCAAAACAAAGTTATATGCGATATATAAATATAAATATAAATATAAATATATATATATATATATATATATATATATATATATATATATATATATATATGTATGTATGTATGTATAAAATTTGCTTTATTGTTTAATCTTCACTTACCTGGAAGAGAAGTGCTGTGCTCATTGACATCAATCTCCACTTCAAAGACTTTGCGTAACTTCCAGCTGGTTGCTAACCTGCTAGACATAACAGTTAAATTTTACTATGCGTTACATCCTATCGGCTTATATATAATAATTTTTAACAGTCAAAATGTCAGATATTTCATGGGAACGTAAGGCAGAATTATACTGATTCCCGGGCTTGCTTAGTACTCAATTTTTTTTATATCATCCGTTACGAAGCAACATAAAGGCTACTGTGGCAGGATTTGATCACTGGATGCAAATTGTACAAAGGCTTTTTGTCCGGCGTCCTTATGATTCAGTTAATTCGCTGCTCTCATTGACCTATATAATTGTTTCCTGATTAGGTACAATATAGCAATTTTGAAGGGAGACGTTCAGTCGATGACATCGACTGCAGTACTTATATTCGTTTCAAATCGTGGCACAAGGCTAGCAATTTCGAGGCAGGCTGTAAGTCGATTACATCGACCCCAGTCTTCAGCAGGTACTTGTTTATCGACTCCAAAAGGATGATAGGAAGAGTCGGCCACGGCGTCATTTAAACTTAGAACGTAATAAAAGTAGAAATGCCACTAAGTATTTTGGCCGGTGTGTTAACGATTCTGCCAGCTCACCAACTTAATCCTCTGTACTTAAATTCGTACTTTATTTTATATAACTTATGTAGTTTAACAACTTAAGAAAAGATGTGAGCAAGGTGGAAATCCCAGAAGGTCGATGGTTTTGAAAAGAACAGGGTTCAGCTATTAATGCAGGCTTGGGTTTTCGAAACAACAGAGGTGAAGAAAGGAGGAGACGGGAAAGCGAACCTATGGTTATAAACATTACAAAATACAGATATTATACTGTGAGGGACGTTATGCCTATATTTGGGTATTTGAGGTTATTAAAATATCAGTTGGTCACAGGAATATTTTATCACAAACGATATTAAGGGAAGCAGAGCAAGTAAACATCTGAAATCACTGCAAGGAGAATAATGGACACCCAATGTAACGGAACTTTTGAACTTTGTTGTACAATAAAAGTAAATTGTCTGTAGCATTCATAAATTGCTTACGGCAGATAATTAAGTGCTATTTATTATGCTGCGTCTTTTTATATATATATTTTCTGTACTCCTCTTCATTGACATAAACTGTTTTATTATGCCAATTGTGCTCTACGGTGCAAAACGTTGGATGATATAAAGGAAATACAAGAAGATAGATATCGTTGAGCTATGGTTCATTTGCATATTGGGAAGGATAAGCTGCAAAGACAGTGTAGCAAACGCTGCAGCACTAGAAAAGCTGAAAGTCCAAAGACAGCTATTGTCGAGATTCAAGTCCAAAAAGGTATCATACTTGAGACATACAACGCAATACGTATCACTGCGCAAGACTACCCTGACATGAAATGTGGAGTAGGAGAGAGTAAGAAGTCATCAAAGACGCTTGCGAACTGACCGGAAACAAGAGTCTGGTTGATTGCATTGATGCAGTACAACTAATAGGTAACTGCACACTTTTGGAAAGCCTACCCCAGTATATAGGGAGAGCACCTGATTAGCTTATAATGCATTTAAAAGGACTTTTTAACAAAGGAAAATTAACAATAACGGCATCTCAAAAAGCCAATGGTAACGATTTTTGGGTAATTTACTGAACACACTCTTTTACCTTTTTCTCTTCCTCACTCTCCCTCTTTCTATTGAATTATGCATGTTCAGATGCTCCTTAACTCAATAGTAGAGAGCTGAAAATCTATTTATTCAGCTTGAACACGACGCAACACTAAATATATGAACCATTAAATGCCTGAACGTATTCTCAATTACCTTCTTCACTAATTAGCCTAATTTTTTTTCAGACGTTTTCTATATATCGATCATTAAAAACTAAAGGTCATTTTCCCGTACATTTAATATGACGATTCAGCTGCAAATGTCCCGGGGTTTCATGTATTTCCTCTTTTGGTCGAAGCAAGTAGATGTACGTGCTATACAAGGACGAAGAAAAACGACGCTTTTATGTTTTTCCTTGTCTTCTTTGTAATTCAATTGCTCTAAGCAAACCTGAAAAGTCGTAAAGGGGATAAGTGAACAAATTATATCTAGAAGACTATTACGCATCTGGAGATTAGGTACACACCGCTATTAGGAAGATGAAAGCCAAGAGACCTTGAAAACTGTTGCAGAATTGTCGAAATTCTCATCACGAATTCGAGTCGAGATAAGCTACCAATTAAATCAGCTATTGGACAACGTTGATACGATTAAATCCCAGCTGGCTGCGTATACTTGCAGAACATCTGCGAAAATAACAATAGAAGTATGCAGAACAAAAAATAAATAAATGAATAGAATAACTTCAAAAGAGAAACCATATAAAGGAAAAGGCTCCTACAAACAAACATATTTCGCTTTCTCCCCACCTCTCTACATAAATACATAGAGGTTCATAGATGTGTGTATATGTATGTATACATATGTAAATGTAAATATATATATATATATATATATATATATATATATATATATATAAATGTAAATATATATATATATATGTGAGAGGGAGAGAGAGAGAGAGAGAGAGAGATGGACTATGTGTGTATGTGTGTTTGTGTGAGTGGGGGCATAAATTTTGCCACAAGGGTAGCAATTTTGGGGGAGGAGATTAGTCGATTGCATCGAAATCAGTACGCAACGAGTACTTAATTTATCGACCTCGGCGGAATTTGAACTCAGAACGTAGCGACGGGCGAAATATCGCTGAGCATTTCGCCCGGCGTGCTAACGGGTCTGCCAGCTCGCTGCCTTAACAACAACAACAACAACAATAATAATCATAATAATAATAATAATAATAATTAATTCGTTTTATTGGCCACAAGGGCTAATATCAATTAAAGACATATAAGGACAAAGACAGGACGAAGGTTACAAAAGGTTTTGTCCGAAAAGGTAGGAAAGTTCGTCTAAACAGAGGAAGAAAACGGAGAAGGATATAATAAATAAATAGATAAATAAATAGATAAATAAATAAGTAGAACTCCCAAAGGGGGAGGCGCTTCGAAAAAGGAAAGGTTACACGTGGAAAAACCCATAAAACCACGGGAGCCTGGTCAGAAAAAATAAGAAAGGGGTATAGAGCCCTTTCTCCCTTTACATTACCTTTTTTTTTTTTTTTTTACAGGTGTATTCTCAGAATTGGTCCGTTTATACTGGCCATTTTTCCAACAGTCACCCATCTTTCAACGAATTTGCTATGAGACAGCACTTCCCTCTCTACTCTCATCTTCCTTTTCAAGTGGAACTTGAAAAAGTTGATGAGGCCTTGGCCAAAGAGGAAAGTGTCTGTCTTTAACCCTTTCAAACGGGTCCACCATATCACCTCTTTCGCTACAGCCACTAGGCATAGGAAAATTGCCTTGCCCTCCTGGTTAAAGGAGGTCGGCGGGTCAATTCTCACGATGGATCCAGCTGATAGCCGGATCCGTCCTACACGTGACAGTAGCTGTTCGATATAGACCCACAGGTCAGCAATGCTCGGGCACTGGACGAGTGCGTGCAGAACGGTTTCGTCGTCCTGAGCGCACCTCGGGCAGGCCCGGTTGACGGCACTTCCATGTCGGTAGAGTTTATCTCGAACAGGTAGCGCACCTCGGTAGCACTGCCAGGCGAGGGACCTTTGGAAATTATCCATGGGCCCCGGCCCGAAAGTTCTCCTGAACAGACTGCTTAGCTGATTATCCTCGACGCCTAGAGTTTCCCCGAGAACGTCGTCGCACTTTTCTCCCACTAACCCTCTATAGAAAGCTAGAGTGGATCTACTACCGATCGCACTGCCCGCCTGACTGAGGGCGGTGAGAGCTTGGCGGCACTCGAGGTGCCAAGCGCCCTTTCTCGGTCTACGTTTGATCCAGGATTGCAGCTCTGTTAAAGAAACGAGCTGCGGAAAATCGCGTCTGACGAAAGGCGACCACACCTGTTCACCGTCCAGGAAGCGCCTGAGATGTCGTAGCCTGAGCGCATGTTTGCGCATCAGCAACCACGGCATGCCAAGGCCTCCGTTCAGCGGCTGTTGACAGCAGATAGAGCGCCTGACCAGTGGTACCTGACCCTTCCACAAAAAGTTGAAGAGCAAGCGTACTATCTTGGTTAACCAGCGGTCGGGACAAGGGACGACGGTCAAACGGTAATAGATGACGGATGCGATGTACGCATTCGCTACCTCCGCTCGACCTTTCAAGGAGAGCTTCCTCTCAGCCCATTTCTGGGTGAGGTTGGCCACCCTGTTCGTCACTTCTTCCCAGTTTTTCTCCAACTGGAGGTCCGGACCGAACCAGACCCCGAGCAGTTTAACGGGTCCGTCTGTCCAGCGCCCTACGACGCTGTTGGACGGCATGGACGTGCCCCTCCAGGTGCCTAGTTGCAAGCCCATTGACTTTTCCGCGTTAATTTTCGCACCTGTCACCGCTTCATACTCGTTTAGTGTCTCGCCAATCAGGTCAATATGCCTGTGGCTCGACACCATCACGGTAACGTCGTCGGCATAGGCAGACACGCTCCTTCCACATCCCAGATCACGCGGGACGCCCCTCAAAGCCTCCAACTTCCGCAGTAATGGCTCGAGAGTCAATACATACAGAAGGGAGGAGAGAGGACACCCTTGGCGAACCGAACGCGAGATGTTGAACGGTTCCGATAGATGGCCGTTCACCCGTATGACCGAGCAGATGCCGCTGTATAAAGCAGCTATCCACCCGCGGAAGACCGGACCGAAACCAGCTGCCTTGAGAACAGCTGCCAGGTATCGATGGTCGACCCTATCGAAGGCTTTAGACTGATCTAAATTGATCAAAGCCCCACCCGCGCCAGCTTCGTTACCCACTCTCTCTATGATGTAGCGCATGAGATGGAGGTTGTCGTGGATAGACCTGGTCGGCACAGCGCATGTCTGCGCCTTGCCGATCAGTTTGCCCACGACAGGCGCCAATCTCTTGGCTAGCACCTTGGCCAAGATCTTCAACTCTGTGTTGAGCAGAGTGATGGGCCTAAAGTTCCCTATAATGTCCCCCTTGTTTGGGTCCTTTCTTAGCAAAGCCACCACTCCCCGACAAACAAAAGCAGGAATTCTCCCGTTTTGTTGCCAGTTGCAGTAGACGTTTGCCAAGACGCCCGCAAACAAGTCTGGCATTGACGTATAAAGCTCGTAAGGCAGACCATCCAAACCCGGCGATCTACCTCTCGTGTAGCCTTTCATCGCTTCCCGTACTTCCCAGGCAGATATCGGTCCTTCGCAGCACTCGGCCTCGCTGGTCGAGAGTTGCGGCAGGCCGTCTAGGTACACATCGAAATCTGTTCCGTCGTCCGTCCTACCGTTTGTCCCGAACAATTGAGCAAAGTGTCGCTGAAAGGCCGAACACATCTGCTTCGGTCCCGAAATCTCGCAGTCGTTCTGGTCCACCAAAGACCGAATGGTCGCTCTGTTGCCACGCTTCGCCTCAACCACGCGGGCCCATCGAGCGGCCTTAGTCCCCTCCCCGCTTACCGAAAGTGCTTTAGCTCTGACAACGCAGCCTTCATGCTTGGCATCAAAGTGTTGGTCGAGGGCCAACTTCGCTGCTAACACGTCGGTTGCGATGCCTGTCCCAAGAGCCTCGTCTAGTTTGTTAACTAAATCCCGCTCTGTTTTCTTACGTTCTACAGCTAGAGCCTTGCTAAACCTAATTGATTCTGCTCTAATTGCCCGCTTCAGGGCGAACCACCAGTTGTTGTTGATGATTGCTCCGGTTAAAGCCCTCTTAACTAATAAACTAATCCGGTCTCTGTAAGCTTTGCACGCCGTTGTCGACGTGTTTAGCTTCCAGTAACCGGGGCCTTGTCTATGGAGCCTATCTAAGTCGACCGTACAGATCACGAATTTGTGGTCCGTGTAGCCGACTATGTTGAATTGTGGACACCCTATGCTATCCTTATCCGCTGGCCTACAGAAAAATCTATCTAAGTACGATCTAGACGACCCGATGCGATTAGTCCAAGTCCACATTAGCACATTCAGGTTGTCTAGTCGATACCTGTCGGACAGCTGAAAGCGTTTGAGCAGGTTGGCGAGGCTCTTGCATCCCCCTTTCCTATTAGATGCTCCCGCACCCACCCTATCGATACGTTCGTCTAGGACAGCGTTCCAGTCCCCAACTAGCACTAAAGTGCGAGAAGTACCTAGGAAAACCTCCAGACGTTTGAAATAATCCGACTGCCCTGCTCCTGTCGGAGCGTAGGCAGCCAGCAGTCTGAAAGCAGCGCCATCACTACTATCGACGTCCAGGACCACCAACTTACCTTCCGGATCCAGGAAGACTGCCCTTATTTTCAAGTC
>NC_142930.1:123433183-123443183 GCF_046866305.1 Octopus bimaculoides | reverse complement strand
ATTTATATATAACGATGACCACTAAAGTGGACATTTAATGTGCTAGAAATAGACCACATGTTGTGTCTACTAAGACCTAATTGTTCTCAAAACGAAATTCAGCGAAATACCAAAACGTATGCGAGCAAGACAGTGAAAATTACAGAAATAAATCATTATTATCCACGAACCGGTTTCGAAATCAACACTCTTACCGAATGTCTGCTTCTCTTCAGCGTGAACTGTAATGGAATCATAATTCTCAGAATCTTATACAAGTTGTTCACCGCCAGAGGCAAACGTGTATATGGTTCTGCTAATTACAACTTAATGGCAAAAATCAAAAGTCTCCGTTTTGGCGCGCTAATTCCGGGAATATGTCTGCAGAAAATAGTTACTGCGGCGCATATATCCACGCACATGTATATATATATGTTGTTAACACACTACGATACTACATATCTACGCACGTATTTACTGGTTGTGTGTGAGAACATATACTTAGGAGTTAAGTCAAAACTGAAAGCAAAGACAGGATCAAGCATATACAGAGAAGGGGGAGTATTTATCACATACTTAAGCATGTATCTGTAAGTATATTTCTATACTATATACATACATACATATGTGTGTGTTTACAGAACGAGGGACTAGAGAGAAGATAAAGAAGTAGGTGTGTGGATTTATATATGTTATATATTCTTTAATGTCAATGCTTATCTGTTTCAAATATTCCCTAATTATGACAGTATTGTAAGAATGTCTCTATCAGCATGAGAAGGGCAAGAGCTATGAACTTGTGTACGTGTGCGTATGTATACGTGTAAGTGTGCGGGTGTATACACAGATGGTTTAAACATCAGTCGAAGGAGTCATGCATACATAGGTGAGTGTGCGTGTGTGTGTGTTTATGTGTGTCGTGTCTACACACATATGTATATTTCAAACACACACACACACATACATAAATATACACATGGAAAAGTGCATATTTATATAATTTGCACGTGTGTGTATATATACGCACACATACATGCACATGTGTATAGATATGCCCCCCCTCTCTCTCCCTTTCTCTTTCTTCCCCCTCTCTCCCTATATATATATATGTGTGTATGCATGTGTTTATATATGTATATTCATATAAGTATACATATATATACATATATATATATGCATATATATGTGTGTATATATTTATATGTATAGAAGCACACATGCGTGTATATATGTATATATATATAACTAGACACATACTCATAAATATACATACAATCACATACACAGATATATATATATATATATATATATATATATATATATATATATATATATATATATACATGTATGTATGTATGCATGTATGTATATGTACACTTACATATACTCATGTGTGTATAAATAGCATATTACTTCATATATATATATATATATATATATATATATACATTCATACATATACACTTACATATATACATACAAACATACATTGACATGGACACATATAAACGACAAGCAAAGCATCGAAGTCATTGTGGCCTCTTTCTCGTGAGATAAATTGAAAGTAGTTCAACCATAATTTTTTTCAAATCTTCGACTGTTGAACGTAAATAGATGTAAGCACAATTTTAGTCTTGTCTTGCACAGAAAAGTAAAAGTCGATTTTCTTGAAACGTTTTTCGATTCATTGAACACAGGTCAGAAGTTAAGGACCACCTTATTCATTTTAACTTCAAAAGACCTTATAATAAACGTGATTTAAATCAGTTACAATCTAGAACGCAGTTGTAATGGCTATACGAATTTGTGTATCATACATTTGAAATACAGGATGGACCAAAAGTCACACAAAATAATAAGTTCAATACGCTTCCGAATTGTCAAAGATATGGTCCGATTTTTTCTAAATTTGAAAAGAAAAAAATGAATAAAATAATGATGGATACATACGTAAGTGTACATGATGAAGAAAACGAACAACAGCAACAACAACAACAATAACAATAATAATAATAATAATAATGTGGTACCAGGCAGTGGCTGTCGTCGTGGTTTCTGATCTTAAATGATTGGAAGTGTTATCATGTACATGTTTTGTTTTGGTATAACAGATGGGCTACAGCAAATATTCTGCTGAATATCACATATTTGCTTGTCAGTTGTTTGACCTTAACCAGTTGAGCATGTCCTTTAGTCGCTGATGATATGTACATCTCTGATCACGAGTAGAAGTATGGGGGAGCATCATAGCCATATGTTGGGAGGAATTCTCTGGAGTTTGAATAATTCACCTCAGGGAACATGTATGTTTCATTCATCATCATTAAACAAACCCTATTCAGGGACCATTTGAGCAGGACGGGCTACTCAATCTGAACAAAATTCTGGGCTCCACCTGCAAGGTCATGGACTGTTTATCTAAATACGAGATCACTATGCCGCGCACATATGGTTGTGATGCACGTGCCTGGTGTACCCTTATCAGACGGGTAGTCATTATGGGTATATTAGACTTTGTATATTTGTCCCTCAGTGTAACGTTGATGGCATGCACTGTTCCCTCATTCAATTACAACAACAACAACAACAATAATAATAATAATAATAATGATAATAAAGATTTCAAATTTTGGCACAAGGCCAGCATTTTCGGAGAGGGGGTAAATCGATTACATTGACTCCAGTGCTCAAGTGGTACATATTTTATTGATCCAGAAAGGGATGAAAGGGAAGGTCGACCTCAGCGGGGTTTGAACTCAGAACGTAAAGACAGACGTGAAACATTTTGGTGCATCACGTTTGATCCACCTTGTATATTTATGTACAAAACGGAAAATTTAAAATCAAAAGCGTTTCTCTGTGGAACTTTAAACAGATGTAAGTTCATTAACTGGAGTTTTACAGTCACAAGCTTTACAAATGTATATTATCTATAGCAAGAATCATGTTCAACAACAGATATATATATATATATATATATATATATATATATATAATGCAATGTTAAATCTCTGAACGAGGTATAAACCGTAACTGCATGGCAACGTGAAGTATATTTGCCACTTAAATGTGGCTGACCCCTAAGGGTGGATGTTACTGTTGCTTTTAGCCCCAGGAGAACATCTCTTCCAGCTGGCTATTGACACACTTTCTGTGCCCTGTCGGTATTTGCAAAGGGAAGTCATTCTTCCCATTGTCGATCTGACGTGATACGCACAGACTCGAGTTGCTGACGAAGGGTAAATACCCAGTAACTCGAGTCCGTGCGTATCACGTCAGGTCGACGATGGGAAGGATGACCTCCCTTTGCAAATACTGACAGGGCACAGAAAGTGTGTCAATAGCCAGCTGGAGGAGATGTTCTGGGGCTTAAAGTAACAGTAGCATTCACCCTTCGGGTCTAGCCACATTTAAGTGGCAAATATACTTCACGTTATGTATATATATATATATATATATATATATATATATATATACATACATAATACATACATACATATATATATAACAGAAAATGGAGAAGTATGGATGAACAACAATTGACTTACATCAATAATTATTTATTAACAGCTGTTTCTGCTTCCAAGGTTGTATGATATTGCCATTGATAAGCAATGTTCCTCAGTACTTCTCCATTTTCTGTTTTCTTTAAATTTTGATTCTTGATAAACTCATTTTTATCCGTGTCTTTACCTATAACTTATGAGCATAAGATATTTGCACATATATGCCCATTGTTAAATACAGGTAATATACCGGTAGTGTAATGGGTACTTCTATCCATTAGACGGTTATTTTAAACTGTAACTCAACTAACCCATATATATATATATATATATATATATATATATATGTGTGTGAGATAAATAAAGCGATAGAAAGAAAAAGAACAACAAAAAAGGATTGGTAAAGTGCTGGGGGAGACGGCGAAAAGAAAGCGCTGTAACTCTTGGTTATTAGTTTTTATCCTTTGTCTTTTTCCTTCTCTCTATTTCTCTTTTCCCATATGTCTATCAGCCCCGCTTCCCTTCCATCGTTCACACACCTACACATACATTAACTGGCATACGCACACACATTTTATATATGACAATTGTTTATATCATACACGACAAAAGTTATGCATAACAGCTAAAAGAGGGTGAAAAGAGTGATTACCAAACAACCCACCCCATAAATTTCTCTTGCTGTTTAGCTCTCATTCTTAGTACCTCTTCCCTCTACCACCACTTTATCTGTCCCTAGTGCCATTAGAGTTAGATTCAAGCTCAACAAGTTCTATAAGAAAGTAATAAGCAAAATTCCAAATGCTCGTTTGTGTCAACATACAAATAGCCTAAAGCATGCGTACAAATACAGGAATATGAGTAGCACATTCCCATTACATGTACGCGCATGTATGTATGTATGTATGTATGTATGTATGTACGTACGTTCGTTGGAAAGTATGTAGGCTTTTATTCTATATAATGCGTGGATGTGTAGATTCAAGTTTGTTTTATTGTATTTTTGTGCTTCTATGTATGTGTGTATATTGCGTTGGCAATGTGTATACATGCTTTATTTACACACACACACACACACACACACACACACATACACACACACACATATATATATACATCAACAAAATAGAATGAAAAAGCTAGAAAAGATTTGTATTATATGGTTTAAACATTAAAATCGTCATGTTAGGAAAATGATATAAAATTTGTGCATAGTGATATTATTTTTGGAGAAATAACCAGTTTCGTATTTTCTTTTTAAATTTCTCAAATTTCTTTACCTATGTTGTGTCATCTATTCGTTATGGTGTGATGTAGAAGAGTTCGAAACAGGGGCAGGTAATCTGGGATTTTTTTCGGTATAAAGGAGATAATCGAAAATGTCGGGAATGATGATTGAATGTTTTGTTAATTTAGCATGATTTGATTTTGATAGAATAAAATGTTAGAAGTGGTTAAGTTCTGGTTTATGTTTGTCAATGGTTACGTTTTGGCTTATATTTTTCAATGAAGTAGGTTTCGTTGTTTAATCTAACTTGCTTTGGTGTTCCAATACCACATTCATAAAATGGAAAGATTACAAATTGTGGTAGCAGTTGTTTTGCACATCTGTCAATGTGTTCACTAAAGGGTATCATTCTGCATTCTGGGAATGCAATCTGCTACCGCTGTAGAGTGCATCTGCATCTGAGCGATAGTCCCGTGGACCCTATGTAGTTTTGGTGGCAGCCCGAGCATCTTATAACATAAATCAGGTTTTCTGAAGCACAAGTAAAATCAGATTTGATTTTGAATTTTCGTCCCTCTTTAAAAAGGAATTCTAATCCTTCTAAAATTGAGGCATGTTGCGCAATTTGGTCGACCACATTTTTTCCCTTTTGCGTCCGTTATTTTAGAAAATAATTTTGCCTTTGTAAGGATCTTTTTTAATGACTTCGGTTGTGTTTGGCTTTTAGTGATCTTATGTGTATGTAAAATTTCCCTTTAATTTCTGGTCCTCATGTAGCATTGGTAAATTTTGGGGGATGTTTCTTCTTTGTTTCTGGGGTTGTAAGTGGATGTGTGCGGCAGTATTTTCGGGGAAGGTGTGTTGTGTTGAACTTTTTTTAAGGTTTTTATGTCGATTTGTGTTGCACGTCTGATTCCATCCTCTATGAGTTGAACTGGGTAGTGTCTGTCTATGAGGGTGTTTTTGAGTTCTTGCTGTCTAAAGTCTCTGGAATTTTTTCTGACACTATAGGGCATATCCTAGCTTATCCATGTACGTGAAAGGCTAGATGCCATAGATTTCATTGTTATTTATAGATATATATATAGAGAGATTTTATCCTTATATATATATATACACACACGCACATACATACACACCCCCATATATATGTATATATATATATATCTGTGTGTATATATATGTATGTATAAATATATGTATACATATACATGTATATACATACATATATATATATATATATATATATATATATATACACATATATATATGTTTGTGTGTGTATGTATGCATGTGTGAGTTTGTGTGTACTAATCAGTAACGGCATATATACGTGAGTGAGCATATGTATGTGTGTATATGTGAATGTGTGTATATCTTTCTTTGCGAAAGGGGAAGGAGTGAGGTAGAGGCATCATATGAAATACATTTGGGACTTGAAGAAAAATAAAGGTGAATGTAAACTATATATTTTAGATTGTGCAATACTCTACAATATATATATATATATATATATATATATATAAGTAAATAAACAGCATTTAAGCGATAAAATATACCTATTCAACAGACAAAACTATGAGGATATCCATTATATATGGCAGGAGTAAATTGTTAAAAACAGGCCAAATTGCAAGCGACTAACATTCAAAACAGACGGTGACAGCGTTCATAGCAATGATGAAAAGACAATGCTTTGCACCAACAGAACGATAAAACAGGAAAACCCTAAATGATCTCCGCAGGGAAAATTGATGTCTCAGAGGCATCAGATATAAAATCAGACATGGAATACAAAACTCGAAAGCATGTATCTAAAATATACTTAGCGATTTCAAATTTTATACATACTTATAAAGATAAATAGATAGATAGATACATAGATAAATAGATCGATACATAGAGAGAGAGAGAAAGAAAGAGAAAGAGGGTGAGAGTGAGAGAGATGGATGCACACCATACACACACATATGTGTACATAGAAATTATGAAGTAGTATGATCATTTCAACTGAACAGCATATTAAATGCAGAAACAAATTTAATAGAAAGCAAGATACTATTTCCGTGTCGACAAGCAAAGACAAAAGACTTCGATGACCCAGTTATTACTGGATGGCGTGAGTAGTTCTGAAGGAAGAAAATGTGGTTGTTTCAGCACATTCTGTTTTCCAAGAGACCATGAGTTCAAATTTTCTCTCATTTAACAGCATTTACTTTTGTCCTCTCATTGACTTACAGTATACAGACCAGGCAGGAGTTTAATTTGATCTACTTTTCCAACGATAACATTTCGAAGCTTAGAATCATTTGCGAATATTTTTATGTTGTTGTTCTTGATGACATTTGAGATGACGTTTGTATAAACAGAAATGAACCTAAAACAGTCTTTTTGCTGGGCTTGAGCAGATTCCATTAGTCACTACTAGCTGGGCTCTGTTCACCAGGATGTTCTTGATCCTGTGTAGCAGTTTAATACCTACCAATATTGGACAATTTTAATAGTAGGATGTTGGGGTCGACTCTGCCAAAGGCTTTGCTTAAGTCAAGAAATATAATGTCAATGTTCGAGCCCGTTTCCAAAACTTTAAGTATATCATCAAGGTTATGTAAAAGCTGTGTTAGGCAATTTCTGACTCAACGAAAGCCATTCTTATTAAAATTCAGGAAATTATTACTCTCCAGAAAGCCATTTATCCTTGATCTTACCATCCTTTCAAATACTATGATGTTATAGGAGGCGAGTGAGATGGAGCAATGGTTAATTGCAAGGGAATTGTTTGCCTTAATGAAGAATGATTGATACGACAGACTGGAATTAGAAGTTTTTCGGTATATAATCTGCGTCTAATAATCTTCTGCAGAGGTTGGTTAAAGGGGCACAAACTGATGCCTTTATTCCTCCAAGACATTAACTGGGAATCTACCAGGACCTATTACAGTTTAATATTTGGTTTCATTTATTACTGCGATGATATCCGAGGCGGTAAAGATTTTATCAGAAATAAGATGGAGTTCGTTGAAATCTCTTATGTCAGTATCAGTGGGTTCACTAACAGAGTAATATGGGTTCTGCAGGACTTCTGTCATTTATTTCGCATCACAGTGGAGAATGCTGTTATCATCTGTTAGTCGACCGATGTGTGAAACAGCGATCCTGTGCTTGTTGTCAAATGGAGAGTGCACTTGTGTTGTGTCTGATTTTTTAATAACCCAGATTTTATCTGCAACACTTTGGTTGTTGATGTACGTTCTCATGCTATACTGTAGATGATATCTTTACAACGCAAGTGTCCTTATTGCTGTTAATTGTTGATGCTGTCAGTGGTAGTATTTTGAATGGTTGATTTTGTTTTATTCTTTAGACTTTTCTGATGAGTGTTTTTTTTTCTCTCTCTCTCTTGGGAGCCTGCTGCTATTTGTGCTTGTGAATTTCGTAGTACCATGTTTTGAGCACGTATAGGTGACAATATTTTCAAACCCCTGCCATGTTGCTTGAGTATCAGAGCAAGTGTCGGCGAGGGATCTATTGATATGCAACAGATTTTGCCTAATTGCGCCCCAGTCTACTTTGTGAAGATTGATGTGGCAGAACAGGTGCACTAGGGTGAAAGTGACTGGTTTGGCTTTAGCATAATGGAAACAAAGATTACAGAATACCATATCATGGTCAGAGAAAAGGGGTTCTTCAATTTAAGTTATATGGATGGAGCTAGAATGGAATTTGATATAGAGTGAAAGATAATTCTGTTGTGTCTTGTTGACTCAAGCACAAGTTGGAACAGAACAATATCGTTCATTAAATTTAATTCAATTCTGATGGTATTTGGTTTTGAAATGAAGTTACTAAGCTTTCGGTGTTTTTGTAGACCAGTTCACGTAAGGAAGTTTAAAATCACCCACCATTAATATGTTCCCAGAATTGTGCTTTTGGAGAAAGGACTTGACTATCTTGAGCTACTTTACAAAGTATAATCGAGATACTTGAAGTGGCATATAGAAACCAACAATGGTTGTGTCATAAATTGGTGTATTGTGACAGATTCACAACTGGAAACTATGCCCTTTACAGCCATAACAAAGAAATCACATCTATCTATCTATCTATCTATCTATCTATCTATCTATCTTCCTCTCTCTCTCTACAATAACACACACATACACACCGACAAGCCTGCACGCACAACTATATATGTATATATGTACCTAGACGCAGGAGTGGCTGTGTGGTAAGTAGCATAGTTCCGGGTTCAGTCCCACTGCGTGGCACCTTGTGCAAGTGTCTTCTACTATAGCCTCGGGCCGCCCAAATCCTTGTGAGTGGATTGGGTAGACGGAAATTGAAAGAAAGCCGTCGTATGTATGTATATATATATATATATATATATATATATATATATCATGTGTGTGTGTGTGTCTGTGTTTGTCTCCGCAACATTGCTTGACAACCGATGATGGTATGTTTACATTACCGTAATGTAGCGGTTCGGCAAAAAAAACCGATAGAATAAATATTAGGCCTACAAAGAATAAGTCCTGGGGTTCGATTTGCTCGACAAAAGGCGGTGCTCCAGCATGGCTGCAGTCAAATGACTAACACAAATAAAAGAATAAAAGAATATGTATATTATGTGTGTATACATATAATATGTGTATATACATGTATACGCTTGTACATTAATAATAACCATGTGCGTATTGAGTACGTGCATGTGCTTTGTGCGCTTTTCTCCACTGTTTTCTTTTTTATCATTATTGTTTATCTGGAGATACATGATATGATTTAAAAAGAAATATATCGTGTGTCCTTATATATATAAAACAGGAAGATGAATACACAAACGTGTGCATTTCCATGCTGGTATTTATTTTATAAGAAATTGTGTAACTGTGTGACTGTAGGTGTTCTCGGTCCTCATATATCTAAGTGTCAATATATAGAGTTTCCTTCGTGGGTGAGAGTTTTTATGTTTGTGATCAAGCGTGTAGAAAATATGCATAAAAAATGATCATTGTACACACGTTGAATTTAAGCTACTAAATTTATGTTTGTACATAAATAAAATTATATATATGATTTATATATATATATATATACATATACAGTGTGCGACGGGTAAATTGTCGCCAGTTATAGTTTTAATTTTGCGCATGTGCATTGTTTGTTTTTGATTTTGTCAACTACACAGTATACTAGGGTTACTTGGATTGCCGTCTGTGAGAAAAACAGCACCATGACGCAATTCACTCTACTAGAAATTTGGAAACGCCATGCTGTACCGCTTGGC
>NC_142930.1:123413183-123428183 GCF_046866305.1 Octopus bimaculoides | reverse complement strand
TAATTCATAAATCATTCATTTTCATTTTATGTTCCCCATGTACGTCTTTTGTATTGTCCCATTGTATTGTCCTACTTTGTGTTGAGTGGCTTTATGCCAATAATAAAGAAATAGAATAACTGTAGATGACTTGACAATGTGGTGTTCTCGAACTCTTATAAGGATCTTTTGAATCTAAGTTTGCAGTTATCAATTATTTTATAATATAAGTGACGTTGAAATAGCGGAATTACGATATCACCAGATAAAATCTTTTGCTGTGTTTCAAGGCCATGTCAAGTAATGTTGTTCTCATAGTAAATGTGTAGATGAAATACATGAAATTTTCATTATCAGTCTTTTAGAAGTTGTTAGAGGAAGAATAAATAAATAAATAAAGATAGATAGATAGATAGATATTGGAGATATAAGTTTTATAATAATGAAAAATCGGTCGTACATTGTTCATTTACATTTTACTAAAGATCTAGAAAACCGTATAGTAACCAAAAGAAGCTGGCAACAAATAGGAAAAAACATCATCAGATATCCATGAAAACTAAATTGAGACAAAACAAAAATCGCTATATATTTATGCTCTAAACAGTCTTCTGTATCATTTTGTGTATTTATGTATATAAATGTATTGGCCCAAGGCCTATATTAAAATTGGAGCCAGTCTAATGCATTTACCTCAGTGCTTGACTTGTTCTTAATTCATAGACTCCGAAAAAAGGAAATGAAAAGTTGACCTCGGCATATTTTTAACTCAAAATCGAAAGATACGCAGTTAAGCAATGAAATAATATTTCCTTGAAGGTATTTGGGTTTACGGCCATGTTGGATAAATGTGCATTAATTAAAACAATCTACAGTAAAGAAACTATCAGAAAATGGGAACGCATACAGAGTATAAATTATCTCATCAGGCAGAGTGACTTGTGGTTAGATATTATTTTTTTAATAAATTACATCTGTAAATACTTATCTACCTGTATCTTGTTTGTAATACATAACTGCCTAGATATCTATTTTCTTCATCTTGCATGTCAAACTGGCTTGGGAGGGCAGGAAAAAAAAAATCTAAAATTCGAGATTTCATCACAGTAATCTCAACAGCACCTCCTTATTCAGCTTCACTATCACTCTTACAACTACAAATAGTTTTAAAATATGTAATACATGTACAAACACGAGCGAATTTGCTAAGGAAATTTTATGTCTAAATTTCTAAATTCCAGTAAACAACTTCGTATGCAGAAATTGTAATATAATATCAATTAATAGTTACTTTTATTGGCACAATGTTAAAAAATGTATAGGGGCGGCAGGGATTAGAGACTGGGGTGGAAGTACAGACGGTTAATTTAAACTTCAGTACTTAACTAGTACTTAGAACAGGAAATAGGAAAAACATTTAACTATGTACCATAATTAGTCTTTCGGCCGACTAACTGTTTTATAATTTGATCTTCTCGATTAGACCAGACCCGACACAGTGAAAAACAGCCTATTTCATAGATTTCGGAGGTGTTAAGGGAAAAGCCGGTTTCTTTGGTATTTCTTCCTTCTGATAACACGGTTTCTAATTTTGGCACAAGGCCAGCAAGTTCGGGGAGGAGGTACGTGATCAGATCGACCCCAGTACTCAGATGGTACTTATATTGATTTCAAATTTTGGCTCAAGGCCAATAATTTAGTAGGAGGGAATAAGTCAATTACACCGACCTCCAGTGCTCAGCTGATAATTTATTTTATCGACCCTAAAAGGATGAAAGGCATAGTCGATCTCGGTGGAATTTGAACTCAGAACGTAAAAGTGGACGAAATGTCGCTATTGTCCCAGCGTCCAAACGATTCTGCCAGCCCGCCGCATAAAGTATGATATACTCAACATTATAATCCCCGATAAACATGTGATACAGTCATATCAGCGCAGAGAAGGTTCGGCAACTAAACCAGTGTTCTTCACTAGCTTTGCTCAGTGAGTCGGGTTTGTAAATATTTAAAAGTTTTAAACTATAAAACCCGTCAAAGACGGATGAACGCCTTGAGAGACAATGGCACCCATCTCAAAGCAGAAATAGCCCCCGATAGCATTAACGGGGCCAGTGTAGTAAACGATAGAGGCCTAGGTTCACAAGCAAAAAGCCTTTTTCATCTTTCTGGAGTCTTTCCAGACCATGTCGAGGATGAAATGCTATTTTAAAAAATTCAAGTGTTCTACCTACAGACCTGCTGTGGGAAGAATCTCTCTTGACATGACATTGAAATATAGCAAAGGGTGATCTAGTCATTCTGTTATTTCAGTGATCTAGTTATTCTGTTATTTTCCCAACTACCATATAAAATAATTCATAGTTTCCATCATCGACTTAAATATATACTATTTGAGAGCGAATGCTGGAGTCGAATAAATCGAATACAACAGTTTAATTGATTAATTTATTTTATCGATACGAAGTAAATCTTGCTACCGAAGAATGCAATCAGAGCGAAAATAGACTGAAAAAAAAAATTCATTTCTACTCTAGGTACAAGGCCCGAAAGTTTTGGGGAGGGCTAGGCCAGTTGATTAGATCGACCCCAGCATGCACACGTAGCTGGTACTTAATTTATCGACCCCGAAAGGATGAAAGGCAAAGCCGACTAAAAGAGAGATAACTGGAAATTTAAGGGGAATTAGTCGATTAAATCGTCTCCAGTACTTTATATTTTATATATTTTACCTGTGTCAGTCATTATATTGCGGCCATGCTACAGCATCACCTTGAATTTTTAGTCAAATGAATCCATTCCAATACTTATTTTTCAAGCTTGGTCTTTATTCTATAGGTTTCTTTTGCCGAACCGCTAAGTTACGGGGACATAAACATACCAACACCGGTTATCAAGTAGTGATGTGGGCGGGGGGAACACACACACACACACACAGATATATATATGTATATATATGTATATATATGTGTGTGTGTGTGTGTGTGTGTGTGTGTAAAACGGGCTTCTTTCATTTTCTGTCTACCAAATCCATTCAGAAGGCTTTGGTCGGCCCGAAGCTATAGTAGAAGACACTTGCCCAGGAACTGAACCTAGAACCACGTGCTTGGGAAACAGGCTTGTTACCACACAGCCTCTGCTGAGCCTATTATTATTTATATTGTCACTTTCCGATCCCCATTTTTCGACCTCGATGGGAAATTAACTCAACACTTAAAAAGACGGACAAAATACTGCAATACATATTTTCTTTTAACTCATTAAAAATTCTGCCAAACCATCTAACCTCATCGAATAATTAATAATAGAACAACAAATTAATAAACTTGATGAATTACCTCATTTATACCCCGGCAATTTCTGGATTACCTGAATAGACTACAGATCAAGAAATGTTGCCAATATGATCGATCGACTATACCTATCCCTCCATATCTGAGGCCTGATGTCTTTGATAAAATGTGTATAATATTAGTTACAAATTTTGGCACAAAGCCAGCAGCTCTGCGGGAGAGGCTAAGTCGATTAAATTGAAACCAGTGCTCGACGTGCTAACGATACGATTCTGCCAGCTCAACGCCTATAAGGTGTATAATATTGGTTTCAAGCTTTCGCACAAGACCAGCAATTTGGGGGAGGGGTTTAATCGGTTACATCAGCCCCAGTGCTCACCTGATACTTTCTTTATCGATCCTGAAGGGATAAAAAGGCAAAAATTGACTCCCGTGAGATTTGAACTCGGAGCGTAAAGACGAACGAAAAGTCGCTAAGCATTTTGCCCAGCGCGCTAGCGACTCTGTCAGTTCACCGCAAATAATATGTATAATATTATTTGCTAATTTCAGACTTTGGATCGTTCATTGAAACGAGTGGAAATATTTCTTTCAAATCCGTGGGGATTATCTTGTCAACTGATGGCAATATCTAATTTTATTCTGTTATCAAAAAATGAGAATGAAATAGAATAAATTTTACCCAAGAATATATATATATTTCTGTCATAGGCATATAGCTGATCTGAAGAACTGAGGGCCATTCAATCGAACCCTGAGAGATGAAAAGTTTATCTTGGCTAATTTGAATTCTGCATATAACTCGTATTGCTGTAATGTATTTTATTAAATCGAATTAATCGTCCGGTCATCTCACTCATTCGATTGCAATAACAGATGGTAATATTACGCTCCCATCCTGGAGCGCTGGCAAAGTGGTTTAACAGCATTTCGCCATTTTTACGTTCCAGGCTCAAATTCCGTGTCAGTCGACTTTATCTTGCATCTTTTCGTGGTCCATAAAATAAGTTGATTACTGAAGTCGATGCAATTTGAATAAAACCTTCCTTTAAAATTGCTGACGTTGTGCCACAATTAGAATATTACTCTCTCAATTACAGCTTTCATATTCAATTAAGGGCCCTTGATCGCGTGATCAGTCCCGACCTACGGCGGAATTTAAATTCAGATTAGAATCTGGCCATATGGCGAAAGTCATCTGGTCCGACTCTCTAACAATTCTGCTACTACACGACTCTGCAATGGTACTTTATTTATCGACCCTGAATAGTGTAAAGACTAAGTTGACCTCAGCAGCATTTGAACTAAGAGAGTAGGATCGAATATAGCAAACACTCTTTTCTGAAAAGGAGAAGAATACCAGGGCTTAAAAATTTATCTATTCATACAGGAAACTAATAAAACCACACACTTAATGAAAAATTAATATTACTACAAAGTAGTTTCAAATATCAAAGTGTTTGTTTCTATCAAACGCACAATCTATATAACGCAATAAGCAAGTAAACAATTGTATTGATTGATATATTGATGGTCGTCACTTTAGCAGAATATTATTTGAAAGGACTGAAAACAAGCTGATATTCTATGGTATGCTACTGTGATTATTTGTCTTACCTGATTGAATAAGCAGCAAATTCTACTTCGGTAATGTCTACAGCTAGAACGTGAAGAGACGTAACTGACTGAACTGCAAATTTTCTTTCTCTTTTTTCTCTTACTACATCTGCCTTAGCGAAGGCGGAAGCATTGATTTTAGTCACGTTTGTTTGTCCGTGGACAAGATATCTCAAGAACCGCTGGATGGATTCAGATGAAACTTTCAGGGGTGTTTGGCCTCGTGACTGGCACGAACTGATTAGATTGTGGGATCGATCCGGTACTGGACAAGAATTCTGGATTATTTGTTATATTTACTTTACATGATTACCATCTTACGTTAACTCTCAAGTCTTTCTCAATTATCTCTCTTTAGGCTGTAACTCTTTTGAATGGTGAATTTGTTAACCTTGGCTTGTATTAGATAAGAATAAACTATTTATTACTGTTACTAAATTTTCTACAGCCACCTTCACATTCCATGACTAGCATTGTGATCGATCAGGTACCGGACAAGGATTCTGGATTATTTTTCCGTTTTTTTTTTTTTACTTAACTTTTGAGAGAGGTAGGGTTCATTTTTAGTATTCCCATTTGTGAGGGCAGTCGAGTTTATTTCAGATATTGTCATTTAAAAAATAATCTCTGGCTAATCATTGAGAAGACGTTGGTGTTGCCTTGGCGGAGGTTTGCACTCTCTGAGTGCTCTTGTCTTTTTTTCTTTTATCCTGCGCTGTACTGTTCCTGCCTCTTATCATACTTTGAGAACATTAGAAATCACGATTGCGACTTGAAAATACTGATTTCTAATCATGACACAAGACAAAATATTTTAGAAGATGGGATAAATTCGATTCAAATGATAATTATTTGGTGTTTATACGCCAGGTGAGCTGTTCAATTGAGACGTAAATGCCGCAGATACGTGGTCACCGTCGAATCCCACTGCATAGTAAGTTGGGAAAATGTCTTCTACCAATGCCCCTGTTGACTACTACTGGCATACCGTCGGTTACGACGCCGAGGGTTCGAATTGATCCGATTAATGGAACAGCCTTGTAGTGAAATTAACGTGTAAATTGCTGAGTACTCAACACACACGCGTACTCTGAACGTAGTTGTCAGGGAGATTCAGCGTGACGCAGAATGGGACAAGGCTGGCGCTTTAAAATACAGGTACCAGTAATTTTTGCCAGCTCAGCAGACTAGAGCAATGTGAAATAAAATGGCTTGCTCAAAGGCACGAAGTGCCGTTAGGAATCGAACTTACAACCTTACGACCGTGTGCCGGATATCCGTAACCACTAAGCCATGCGTCTTCACTATTGACTAATGCCTTCTGAGTGAAATATGGTAGTCGGAATATGATTACGAATGATTAAACAGTTCGTTTCACAACCATAAGGTTCCGCGTTCAATCGCACTGCACTTTATGTTGGGCAAATATTTGGTATCGCTTCGCGTCGACCCATGTTTTTTGAGTGAAACTGCATGCACTGAAACTGTATGGCAGCCCATCAAATAGATTATACCTACAAATCAAAAAGCACAGAGTTGTCATTCGTTGTCACACGCTGATTCTGCCGGAGAGTTACGATTGAAGTACACGTGTCTGCAGACTGGTGTGCCATTTACATTTTAATTTAGAAACAGGTTATTCAGTTGATCAAAAATCTGAATCATCATCGTCGAACGACTGACAGCCACTAACGCATACATACATGCATACACACACATACACATATCACTTGCTGCAGAGAGCTTGTCTCCCTCGTCTGTCAGTAGATAAGCGCTTCCCCGTGGCTAAGAGTTGTTTTGGCTCTTATTTCTAGCAATGCTGGTGCTGACTTGCAACCTCCATCACTTTAGTGACGATTGTACTTGTATCTGTCTATCTGTCTGTCTGTCTGTCTGTCTATCTATCTATATAAAGATTATTTGCCAACATAATGTGGCAGTCTTAGATGGGACGAATGTCACTGTTGTTTAGCCCCAGGAATCATCGTCTCCAGCTGGCTATACGACACACAATCTGTGTCCTTATATTTTCGAACAGGAGAGTTTAGCACCCCAACCCTGCACAAAACTATATCTGTGGACCGTAGTTTATACACACATATACAGACACACACACACTTATATGCGTATATATTTTAGCAGATACAGCAACTACATAAAAGTATAGGTTCGTCGTTACTGATTTCCCAACAGCGGGAAAATGTTGACCAAAGTCAAATTCGAACTCATTTATGAACTTATGAAAAGACCAGCGCTACGATTCTCTGAGGAATTGAGACACCTCATAATTTATTTATGCGTGTGTACGCAACGGGGGGTGGGGGGTGGACGATGTATTCGAAAAAAAAAATTCTCCTTGTCATCGATTCTGTTCAGCTTGCATTAGCAATCTATTGTTACCCTCACCATTATACATGCAGTAAATCAGAGATTAGGTTGTTAGAAACCTTTAACCATCAACACTATTGTTCTCAGACTGCTATATGTAATGTAGGTGGTGTTCATTTTATGTTTCAATTTTCCATGTTGGGAAATCAGAATAGATTATCTATATGCTGTTAGTCCAGATTAGAATTATTCGCATTACTATTTTATTTATCGTAGCTCAGTCGATAATTCATCTTATGCATGAGTGAACTGCGGATTAAAAAGGAAAGCACAAAAAAAAGGAAAACAAAAATATATAGCAAAATGTGTTTGACTGATATGGATAGAGGCAAATGTAAGATATTGTTCTTGCTATAGTTGTGGATGGTTTTCTTTCAGTTACTTTTCGTTGTTGTTGTAGTTGCTGTCATCGCCGTGGTCGATGTCGCCATTGTTCTTTGTTGGTGAGGTGGTCGTTGTTGTTCTTTCAAATAACAAGGAAATGACAAAGGAGAATGCAAGAAGAGACAATGTTAAATATCTGTAATGTCATCGGAAAAAAAGCTAATCTCGTTAATTTTTATTTAATGATATTGAACAAAAATAAAATCCTGTGCATGACTTTACATGTTATATAACTTTAAAAACCGCCTTGGTTAATTGTCCAACATCAGTAGTAAGAGAAGCTTCCCTAGCCTACTCGTAGCTAAATTAATACTGATTTAGCATAATTTGTTGGATAAAAGCTTGCACTACCCGGAGTAACCCCAACACTAAGACACAGGACCACATAAATATCATCATTTTTGTCATAGCGTCGAACCGATTATTCAGATTGCTTAGACCTAAGTCATCCTTAATCTAACTGACTTTATTAGCAAATGAAAGGAGTTCTACCCCAAAAAATGCTATCTTTTTTTTTTCAGGCATTACGTATCCAAAACTACATCGCTTGATACTTACCCGTTTGCAGCTACGAAGGACGAATTTTAGTACAATTTAGCTACTAATTATAGCGGGTCGATCGACTATACATGGTTTCCATCGTTATAAACTGTTGTCGTATTAAAAAAATAGGAAACTGCTACCTAAATTGAGATTCGAACTCGTGACTACTGTCTTACAAAGCAAACACTCTATCCTGTTTAGCTACTGAGACACTTCATACCTCTCGCCTTTATGGTCCGTGTTAATTTTGACCTGTCGTTTAGTACCAACTCAGCACTGATCAAAAGCATTCCAGTAGGGACCGTCCAGTCTTTGGAGCTGATGGTGGATATCTAGAATTACAATACTTAATTTGTGTCATTCTATATTACGACGACAGACAACGATTTAAGGAAGATTTGATTGCTATTTCTAGTAGGTCCAGCGAATACTAAATGGCTCCTTCGTTGACGCAGATTCGTTCACTGAATATATAGCTACGTATGTTGTCAGAACAGACGATAAATGAAACACCTGCACTATTTAAAAATACGAATGATTTTATCAGAAGGGGGAGAAAGAATACTTTAATAGTATGTTAAACGTGCCTTTGGAAACTTTTTGGATTTTAAAGGTGAATGGATAAATGAGAAGTCGTGAGAAGGTGCAAGTGTGGATTGCAGGCTTGTGGAGGTTATTGATATATTACTTAAACTGAAAACAACGTTGCAGCTGGTATTCAGTGTAAGCATATATAAATCAGTGTCTCAGTGAAGAAATATAGTTACGAGGGAGAAATCTCAGATGCAATGCTAGAGCTGACTAACTGAGTAAAGTATTTAGGTTAAGATCTTCGGTGAGATGAAATGCAGCAGGCTTGAGGCGAAGAACGATAAAAACACTGCACTGCGGAAAGTCGTATACAGTTTACGTATAACTAGTGGAGCAGAAACCGTTGGGGGTTATCGACGAAAGTAGAAAAGAGACAAAAAAACAGGTGGAACGAGAGGAAAAATATGCTTCGGAACAATCTCTGGCTGAAATCCTCCCGAGTCATCATTGAAAGCTAGCAAATAACATATAGAGATTATTCTTGTTTTTTTCTTGTTGTTGCCAATGATGATGATGATGATGACACTGTGATTTAGCTTGGATGAATTCAGACCGAATAAATTTATCATCAAAATCATTTGAATCGTGACGTTACTGTCTTTGTATGACCGTCTCACATAATATTGATTAATATTCTTTTTCTTTTTCAGGACTGCAAGATTTGATTCCAGGCACATTTAGTTGTTGTTTCTAACGACCAGGGATATGCGTAGAGACCCCAACCTCCTTGCTTCTTCTGCATGCAATTGTAAACCCTATTATCGTACCGTAGTCCTTGCAACTCGATGAATATGGCTGTTGAGAATTAAATATCTTGTTCATGGGAATATTCCAGTATTGATCGTATTCATGAGCCCCTGTCTATCTTAGAGGTTTGGGTTACTCCGAGTACAAGAGAATCGAAGCCTTTTATACAACAACTTATATTAAACCAGTATTCATTTATATATTCTGTCATTCTTTTACTGAATTCACTCATTGGACCGAGGCCGTGCTGAAGCACGGCCTACAAGGGTTTAGTCGATAAAATCGGCCCCATTACTTACTTTTAAATGTAGTTGCTATTTTCCCGTATTTAAGTGCTAAGTACTAACGTATCAGCTAATGATCCAGTATACTGTTGAGTGCCATCAGTGCATGATTGTCTCACCCAGTTGCGACCCTTTCGCTTCAATTATCTTAACATATAACTAACTTCTTTGAAGCGCTAAGCAAAACCCTCTCTCTTTACAACAATAACAATATATGGCATTTTATAAGTTATAAATAATCAGTTTGTTATTGTCACATGAGGATCAGCAACTGTCTGAATTGAATGAATTGTTACACTGGTAAAGCCCCCAAAATTCGAAAGATCGCACTCTGCTGTTGATGTGTTACTTCGATTATCATTATACACCATCGGTCTATATACAATTATAAACTAATAAAAATGATAACAGCACTGTTTCTACTTCGCAGATTTACAACTATCGCGGGGTGTTTTGGAACGTAACCCCCGCGATAGTCGATGAATTACTGCATACACAGCAACAACAACAACGACAACAACGGCGATGTTATGCTTTTTTTTTTTCGAAGGTTTGTTTTACGATTGCCTGTACAAAATAAATTAAATGTATTGGTCTTATTCATTTGTGGAGAGATAAGGAAATATATATATATGAACAGTCAGAAAAAGGCGGAAAAAATTTATAAGAAGTTTATATGTAAATTAATATAAGCCCGTTAAATGAAAACAAATAATTGTCTTGCAGTTGTTATTTCTGAAGAAAGATTTATGTCACGGTCATAAATTATCAATTTATACATTTAGCTTAGTATACATACAATTACATTTACGTCCAAAACTTTTCACTGACGTGACTAATGCAATTAGGCAAGGAATGAATGGTTGGCATGTTAACAATTCACCTGGGTTTATTTAATGTCTTATGCTCAGGTAAAATAATCAGTCGATCTGTTAATGATTACATAGGTACACACGCACACACGTATGTGTGTATATTATGTATGTATGTATGTATGTATGTATTATATGAATGTGAATGTGTTATAAAATTTATGTGTTCTAAAAATCTGACGAAGCAGAATAAGTCAAATGTACTGACAAGAAACCTAAGTCTTAGGCTATGCTGAAGGAAGGTAGACTTCACAGCTAATTTGCTTCATAGCTTGATAATTAGATAGCTAGTAAGGAAGATAAATAGATGTATACTTTTCTACTCTAGGCACAAAGCCCGAAATTTTGGGGGAGGGGGTAAGTCGATTAGATCGACCTCAGTACGTAACTGGTACTTAATTTTTCAACCCTGAAAGGATAAAAGGCAAAGGCAAAGTCGACCTCCGCAGAATTTGAACTCAGAACGTAAAGACAGATGAAATACCGCTAAGCATTTCACCCGGTGTGCTAACGATTCTTCCAGCTCGCCGCCTTGATAAATAGATATATAGACATTTACATATATAGATAGACATGTTGGTAAGTAGATAGGCAGATGGGCCGGTAGGTTGGTAGGTAAGGTGGTTAGGTACGTAAAGAAGCCAATGAATTTATGAAAGTAATAGGAGTGGTTCAAACCACTAATGTAATTTCAGTATCGTTAAATTCCACCGTCTTCAGGTTTACATGATGTGAAATATTGGTTTCGAAATTTGGCACAAGGCCAGCAGTTTCGGAGGAGGGTGTAAGTCGATTATATTCACAGTAGTGCTCAACTGGAACTCATTTGATCGACAAAAGGCAAAGTCGACCTAGGCCGAATTTCACCTCTGAACGTAAAGACGGACGAAATGCTGTTAAGCGTTTGACCCAGTATGCGAACGGTTCTGACAGCTCACCACGTTATATGATGATAACTATTAATAAAAATTATGATATCTGTCTTGCAGGGGTAAATGATTTTCATTTTAACGGTGTACGTGTTTCCTTACTTCTGACTACATTATAGTATTTCCAGCTTCAGGATTTCAACGTTCCATAACTCTGCTTATTTGTGGCCTTCCTTGTATTCTTTGTGTCATACTTGTGTGTGTGTGTGTGTGTGTGTGTGTGTGTGTGTGTGTGTGTGTTTCTTAATCTATTGGCTTCAGTTAGAAAATTAAATTGACTATTACTGCGAACGATTTCTGTGTTTGGTGTTTATCAGTTTCAGTATTAAAATAGTTGCCATACATATTCATTCTTAATACCCAGTAGATTCGAATATAAGTATATAACAGTAGTGGATATATTTCGTCATAGGAGACCGGCTTCTTTGAGACAATTGTGCGTTCATAACACTCGATTCAATAGAATAAGATATTACAGAAGGTGAAGTTTCGACATTGTTGTGTCTCCTCAGTCAGAGCTACCTAAGACTACTGATTCTAACAAATGCTTGTGTCTCTTATTTATAAATTCATCAAACAAGTCATTTGCTGATTCGTACTCATATCTAACAAACAATAATGTATTGTCATGTGCACGGTGAAAACGATAACATACATATTCATTCATATATTTTGGCAGGTTTGAACTTCTCTAATGCATAGTGAACGAACATTGAAGTATATCACAACAATTTCCTTTCCCTTTTCCGTGCTTTTTTTCTTGTGCATACGAACAGAATAACAAGTTAAATATACACCGGCTTAAATTTCCTCAGCAGTTTAACTACAATTATAGACACAATCATAGTTCTGTGGTGAAGAAGTTTACTTTGCGACCAAGTGCTTTCAGGTGCAATTTCGTTGTGTGGAATCTTAGACAACTGTCTTCTATCATAGCCTCGACCAATGGCTTGTGAGTGAATTTTGTTGACAGAAACTCAAAGAGACCCGTCGAATCACATTCGCTAGCTTTCTTACAAAGGGGTCTAATGCTCTTAGCTTAGATTTTTTGGGGGGGCAACCAGATCGAACCGTCTCAAGTGTAACTGTCCGAAACAGTCGTGACTTCTGGTACTTGACTGAGGAAAGAAGGCCACGAATTACCCGTCTTTTTTTTGCCTGTCCTAATTGTTGTTTCTCTTGTCTGCCTTTGTATCGTCTATCTGTCCAAATGTTTTATTGCACTCTATTGCGTTTTTGTTCCATATATCTATCTATCTATCTATCTATCTAGCTATCTATCTATCTATGCGAATCTTTGTGTCTGTGTTTGTTCGCCACCACCGTTTGATAGCCGGTGTTGATGTGTTCATGTCCCTGTAGCCTAGCAGTTCGGCAAAAGAGATCGGGCGAGGGACTAGTCGATTACATCGACTCCAGTGTTCGACTAGTACTTACTTTAACGATTCCAAAAGCAAAGTCGAACTCGGCGGAATTTGGGCACAAAACACAAAGACAGTCAACATACTACTAAGCCTTTTGTTCTGCGCATTAACGAGTCTGATATCTCACCGTTAATGCTTTGAAAGGATTTCTAATTTTTGTTAGTGAGCAAGGTGACAGCTATGGACAGTGTTATAGTGTGGTGAATCAGAAATAGGAGTAAGGCAAGTATTTTGAGTTGGGCAACTGTAAATTTTTTCTTGTTCCCACTTTATACTTGATTCTTTAAAATTTTTCTATCCGCAAGACTTTTGTACATGGAGCAGCTACATCTACGTCCTTGCCCACGATTGGCTATGTCTATGTGCCGCAAATTGATGCGGTAATGAAAGCATGTTACCTTTAGTTTCCAAATGTACTTTGAAAGAGATGTGGCAGCACTTCTGCTGCTCCTGCAGAAGCTATAACTTTAGAAGTTCAAATATGATACAACCTGGTGTGCATACTAATTTCAACAGTTGTATATAATAAACCAGTCTCTTTTAAATATGTATTTGTGTGCGAACGAATATGTAATATGCACATACACACAATTATATGCTTTTCAAATTTATATATCCATACACACACACGTACACAAATGTGGATAAAGTCATAAAAAATATTATAGACAAATACATGTCCTATGAAGATGACGAATATTATTTTCGAGATTCTTTCGTAAGCACGGACTGGCATTGGAAGCGGAGACGGCCGTAATACAATTTTATCTATGTGTGTATGTGTGTGTGTGGCCTTACACGCAAAACATCTCGAAAATTGAATCACCCCAGAGGGTACTCACTAAACGAATTAGGGGCATGACTGATCTCGATTGCTGGGACCGCTTTAAAGCCTTGAAACTCTACTCTCTCCAGCGCCGCCACGAGCGGAAAATCATTTGTATGATGTAGAGAATATACCGCCAACATTATCCAAACGACCTGAACATTAGCTTCAAGGTTCATCCAAGGCTGGGACCACGGGCCATACGTCCTCTGCCCATTTCAGGATCACAACATATAGGTACACTGCAACACAATTTCTTTTCCTCAACAGGCCCTGCCCTGTTTAACTGATCGAAGAGGAAAAGGACCCTATTACAGTTAAACGGAGTCTGGGCAATTTTCTTCAAGGAATGCCAGATAAGCCACACATTCCTGGATACAACTCACTCACCAAGAACTCACTACTCGAATGGAGCATAAGCAAAACTTGACTTAAAAAGGATTTAGATAATCCTATCAGGTGGTGTTACTAAGGTAGACATGGCCTGGACCAATCTTTGGTCGAAACATATCTAAGTTTTATCTGAGTTATATATATATATATATATATATATATATATATATATATATATATACATACATACATACATACATACATACATACATACATACATACATACATATATATATATATATATATATATATATATATATATATATATATATATATATATATATATATATATATATATATATGTATGACCTATGGATGTACATATTGTAGGAATGCATGTATAGATCACGTTGATTGTACTTTCAGCATACAGTCACTCCATCACTAAATATATTGTTATTCTTTAACATACTTCCAAATTTTATTTTCATAAACACACACACAGGCAAACACAAAGATACACACACACGCACACACACACACACACACAAATACACACACACACACGTTCACACACATACGCTCACACATACGCATGAGCAGAAACAAACATACACACTTTCAAACTCACATACTCGAAGTTTTGTTGTGTTGTTGCATACATATACTAGTGTGTACTTGTATGCGAGTGTGTAAGCTAGAGTGTGTGTGTGTGTGTGTGTGTGTGTGTGTGTGTGTGTGTGTGTGTGTGTGTGTATGTATGTGAGGGGGCGGGGTTATATTTAGAATACTC